>NC_052154.1:193912980-194097980 GCF_902713615.1 Scyliorhinus canicula | reverse complement strand
CACACTTCCGTCTTGGAGCACCGAGCACGTTTAAGATAAGGGTACATCATCACGATTAAAAACAAAATGATTCGTTTTAAAACTTCAATGATGATGCCCTCTGTAGGTGAGGCTTTTAAACATAGAATGAAAGGATTCCTCCAGTGCAGAAGGAGGCAATTCGGCCCAACCAGTCTATACCGGCCCTCGGAAGGAGCATCCGACCTCGGCCCACTCGCCCACTGTATCCCTGTAACCCCACCCAACCTGCACATCTGCACAGCTCCTGAAAGGCAGCAGTTTGTAGACAAGGTTGTAAAGAAGGCATATGGGATGCTCGTCTTCATTGGAAAGGTATAGAATATGTTGGAGCTGTATAAAACCCTGGTGAGGCTACAACTGGAATATTGTGTTCCGGTCTGCTCATCACATTACAGGAAGGATGTAATTGCTCAGGAGAGAGTGCAGAGGAGATTTACTACAATTTGCCAGGGCTGGAATAGTGTAGCCTCGTGGAGAGATTGGGGTTATTTTCCTTGGAATAAGGAAGGCTGAGCGGTGACTTAATTGAGGTGAACAAAACTGTTTGGACATTCTGAATTCTCCCTCAGTGTACCCAAACAGGCGCCGGAATGTGGTGACTAGGGGCTTTTCGCAGTAACTTCATCGCAGTGAGGTTTTTAAAATTTAGTGTGCCCAATTCATTTTTTTCCAATTAAGGGGCAATTTAGCGTGGCCAATCCACCCAGCCTGCACATCTTTGGGTTGTGGGGGCGAAACCCTCGCAGACACGGGGAGAATGTGCAAACTCCACACGGACAGTGACCCAGAGCCGGGATCGAACCTGGGACCTCGGCGCTATTATTATTATTACATTCCTGCCTTCTTCCATTGGGAAGATGGGCACACTTTATGACAACAAAAAGTGGAAATTGTATTTCTGGAGAGGGGTCATTGACCTGAAATAACAACTCCCTTTCTCTCTCCACAGGCACCTCCCTGTCCCACTGAGCAGTTTCTACTTTTTTATTTCAGATTTCCAGCATCTGTCACATTTTGCTTTTGGTACTTAATGACAAACTGACCTGTTGAAAATCCACCCTGCTTCTCCGCACTGCCTCTTCAGCCCATTCCCCTCTGGGTCAGTGCTGACAAAAACAGAGTCTATATTGTCACCAACGTAAACTGCGCTGGCGACAGCTGGGAAAATTCCTTTCTGCCAGTAGACAGCGCGGCGATGTTGGCACATCGAATGGAAAACGAGGCCAGTAGTGCTTCTATTCATTGTTTAGCGACTAGAAATATAAATAAAGCTTTATCTAAAGGAATCATCTGATTCCAATTGGATTAGAAATGTTGTCTCTCTTCCAACCTAAAGAAGTCATGCATTGCACCGGGAGATGATACTTCAAAAGTATTTAATTCACTGTAAAGGGGCTTGCGGAGTGCCTACATGCTATTTGATATGCATGTACAAGTTTGGAGAGCTAGTGCAGGCATGATGGGCTAAATGGCCTCCTTCTGCGCAGGAACGATTCTGTGATTCTTACCCATCGCTCACGTCCATCACACGTCAGAGCTCACCCACCGGAGAAGCGAGGGCAACTACCTCATTCTGGGACCGTCACAATCCATCAGAATTATTCTCGGATTGGCTTTAAGAGTTTGTGTGAGCAGATGCAATGGATTGGGGGATTTTACTATTTTGTCTCTTCGCCCATGGAGAATATTTGAAGGGTTCCATGAAAAGAGATGCCCGTTAAACAATCATTTTATCAGCTATGCTCCACAATTGCAAATCCCAATTCCAAACCGCTCTAAAGCCATTTCCTGGGAGTTATGTCATTTCCTTTTGTCGTTCTTTCAATGGGAGAAGTGTTTTATATAGTTTCATTGTCAAGAATAATCATGCAAATTACTCTGGAGTCTCTGGACCATTCATAAAGGTTTGCACATAGGAAGGAGCTTGCGTTTGAATATTGCACTGTCAGGATTTCCATATCTGTTTTACAGTCAATAAATAATTTTTGACTGGGCTATTAGTGACTGGGTTGACCTATGATGATTAAATTCGGTTCATATTTTCTTGAGTATAGCAGAATGAGTGCGGTCGTATTGAAACAGACCAGATTCTGAAGGGGCTTTGATAGGGCAGACACTATTGCTTCTATTGGTCGGAGAATCTAAAACAAAGGACTCCGTTTCAGGATAGGAGGCTGATCAATTGGGACTGAGATGATGAGAAATTACCTCACTCCAAAAGTTGTGAATCTTTGGAATTCTCTACTGCTAAAGACTGGTTGCTCCATCATTGAATATGTTTCAGGCTGTGATAGAGAGATATTTGGTCTCGCAAGGAATCGAGGGATATGGGGAGCGGGAAGGAAAATGGGATTGAAGCCCAGGGTAAGCCAGGATTGCACTGAATGGCGGAGCAGGTTCAAACGGGTCTACTGTCCACTCTGCGAGGTGGGGGAACTCCATTCAGCTATGTATCAAAGGCCAGCCAGTAGGGACCTACCGGGAGTTGTTTATAACATAATAATAACTTATTGTCACAAGTAGGCTTCAATGAAGTTACTGTGAAAAGCCCCTAGTCGCCATATTCCGGCGCCTGTTCGGGGAGGCTGGTACGGGAATTGAACCCACACTGCTGGCATTGTTCTGCATTGTAAGCCAGCGATTTAGCCCACTGTGCTAAATGTAAATAAACTAAAGTCTGTTATTTTTACTCCCCATATCCTTTTCAAAATTATGCAGAGAAATACAGCAGCCAATTTGGACACACCTACGTTATGCAAACAGCAAATGGGATGAATGATCAATCTAATTATCTCAACGAGAATATTTCAGCAAAGACTTGATTGAGTGAGAAATGTTAGCGAGGAGAACTCCCCACTCTCTTCACTTCGTGCTGCAGGATCTCCCCTAATGAGTCACTGGAATAGCCTGCTTTAACCTTTCACCCCCTCCGTGAATCTAAATAATGCGCTCCAGCCCTGGAATGGTAGTCAAGCCGAGAGCCAGAGGAGAGAATACTACCAACTCAGCCAAGCTGATGAGAGTCGGTCAGTAGTTGTGTGTTGGCAAACATAGAAAGCTAAAAGCGATCAACTGTTCTCATAATGTAACACAATGTAGATGCATTTTTGCTGCATAGATGACCACAAGTATGTGCCGAGATCCATGGGTGGAACATTTTGTTCAACCAAAAATTTGACTTCAAACAGGAACTTTGTGGATGACTGGGAATAAGAGCTGCAGTTTTCCTTGCTGGAGTAAAAATTGTGTTAAACCTTATGCCTGAAATGTTATACGTTTGGTGAAAATGTCTCCTTTGATGGAGAATGTTACTTCAGACTTACTCTCAAGGTTTATGGTGCATAAAAATCAAAACATGCTCATGACATTCGATAGCTTAAAATCAATACAGCTTTTTGAAAATACTCAAATGGGAACCAGAGAATAAGTATAGGCAATCTCTGACCACAACAGAAACAATGACATTAGGAAGCAGCTGGACACCTGAGGCTGAAATAGTGCCAACATCCATTCCCATTACTATGAAACGTGGGGAGGAAAAAGCCCATGGAATCCAACCATCTAAATTATTCACAAATCATTAAATTCTGTGTATTAGGAATGTTACAGGCTCAAGGAAAAAAATTGCGCTTATTTTGTGCCTTTCGTGTCCTTTCAGGAAGCCTTAAAATGTTTCACAGTCAATGAAGTTATTTTGAAAGTGTCGTTATTGTTTCATGGGCAAATGTGATCGCCAATTTGCAGATGGCAAAAGTGTCGCAAAGAGTTATGTTTTCTTTTGGTACTGTTGGTTGAAGTGTAAGCACTAGCCAAGACAACAGAACTCCCCT
Organism: Scyliorhinus canicula; assembly: GCF_902713615.1. NCBI lineage: Eukaryota > Metazoa > Chordata > Chondrichthyes > Carcharhiniformes > Scyliorhinidae > Scyliorhinus > Scyliorhinus canicula. The sequence continues at coordinate 194,094,129 of NC_052154.1, read as the reverse complement.
GCCTTTCTTCAAATAATGCCGTGGCACCTTTGACATCAAGAAGGTGGGTCAAGGCAATGTTGGATAGGCTACAAATGCTGGCCTGGCCAACAATGCCCATGTCCCGTGAAAGAACAACAAACAATCTCTCCGAAGGGATCACTTGCAATCCCAGTCTGCTTGCTCATAAATACCACTACATCAAAGTAACACTTTGTCTGGTTCTTCACTTTATACATGTTGGCGTCTTTATTACCCTCAACCACTTTCTTGATGGCCCCTTTAGTGTTCCAGTAGTTTTGTAGACTTTTGGAAATTCTGTTAATTAACTTTTGTTTGATGCTTTTGGAGCAAAACAAATTGAGAAGCATGCTAGCCATTGTTGATGAGGACTCTTGCTCCAGACGATTGTTAGACACACACTTTGAATCGTATCGCTTCTTTATTAAACACAATATAAAAATCTCAATGCTGACCACTACGGTGACAGGTTCTATCATACGCTGTATCAAAAACACACAAATTATTCTACATTCCTGTAGTACCACTACACGTTTATAAGCATAGGTTCGACTGTTAATACTTAACTAATACCTTTTCATGGATCTGTGAAGACTTCACTATCCAATCACACTGGTCAGGCAAAAGCAGCCACGGGATTCCGTCTTCAAGCTGGAGGCTTGAGGTCTTCTTCTGCGATTGATCTTCCTCAATGTTTCACATACCTTGGTCACTTCTGTGTTGATATTTATATCTTTCTTGCCAGTGTGTGTCCGGTTGCCTCATGCATTCCGACACGTGATGGATGACCACCTCCCCTGGCATCGGACAGGCCACAGCAAGTGCTGGTGTTTATGGCCCGCTATATTTCACGCCCACTGATCTCACGTCCTTCCTCTTCCCGGGTGATCGTTCCCAGACCTTGTTTCCATCTCTTGCTCCTGGAACCTTTTGTCGGTAACGGCCCATCTCACCGACAGGGGCCATCACCTGCTGTCCCGTCTCCAGTTTCAAAATCACCACTCTCAGCTCTTAATGTCTCTTTTGTTTTCTCAGTGTCTCTGTTGCTTGGCCATATTTCCCAGCAGGATTTGAGCCAAGGCCGCACCATGCCTAGCTGCAATTTAAAAAAAATTATACAAAATGACTCCTTCATCGTGGGTTGTAAATGCGCTTGGATTTATATTACGCCTTTCGCAACCTCAAGGTCTTCCCAAGAACTTTGTAGCCCATGAAATACTTTAGAAGTCCAGTCACTATTGTAATGTAACAAACATAGCAGCCGATTGGCCCGCAGCAAGGTGCCACAGACAGGAATATGATAATTACTTTTTAACATAAATAAATTCCTTTTAGTGTCATTGCTTGAGGTGGCATTAGTGTCACAGAACGCTCCCCTCCTCTTTCTTAAATAGTTGTTTTTTTAAATAAATTTAGAATATCCAATTATTTTTTTGGGTTGTGGGTGAGACCCACTCAGACACGGGGAGAGTATGCAAACTCCACACAGACAGTGACCCCTGCAGCGCTAACAATTATACTCAAAGCCGAGAGACTGGTTCAATAGAGGCTTTATTGTTGTACGATGTTGTCCCTCCATCTGCAACTGTAGACTAAGGGTCTGAGCAGCTCTCATACATTTATACACAAGCTCCCTGTGGGCGGAGCTAGCCGGCAGGGGCTTACCGGAGGGACCTGTATTACAGGTACAGGCATACATCCCCCTACTGCAGTACGCATAACTACAGTGGTTATCTCACCACATTCACCCCCTGTAAAAAATGAGTCCGGCGGGGGTGACATGTAACTCTAATACAAAGGATGCTATTTACAAGAGGGTCCAACAAGGAAAATCAAGAGTCCATCCGGTTAGCAGGTTACAGGTTGAGTCGAATCGGTGGTCGAACGTTCCGCTGTGATCGGCGTAGCTGTGGTGGTGACGTCGGCACAGGCGGTGATGCCAACGATGGTGCAGGTGTTGGCGGTGTTGGTGCTGGCTGCTGGCGGGATGACTCTGAGAGCAAGCCGAAATCTTCCTTGTCCTCCAGGGTGGGCAGGGGGATGAGGGATGGACCTGATGGGGACGAATAGGGGGGCGCTGGGGTTGGCGCGGGAAGGGGTGTGGACATGGGATCGGCACCTGAGGGAGCCAGGTCCCGGAGCAAGACTGTGTCCTGGCGGCCATCGGGGAACTCCACGTAGGCATACTGAGGGTTGGCATGGAGAAGGCGTACTTTGTCCACCAGGGGTTCCGCCTTGTGGTGCCGTACATGCCTACGGAGAAGGTCTGGGCCCGGAGTCATGAGCCAAGTCGGAGCGACACCCCGGATGTGGACTTCCTAGGGAAGGCAAAAACACGTTCATGGGGTGTACTGTTAGTTGCGGTGCACAGTAGCGACCGAATGGAATGGAGCGCGTTAGGGAGGACCTGCTGCCAGCGAGCGGCTGGGAGGTTCCTGGACTGTAGGGCCAGCTGGACGCCCCTCCAAACCGTCCCGTTCTCCCTCTCTACCTGCCCGTTTCCCTGGGGGTTGTAGCTGGTCGAACTGCTGGAGGCGATACCCCTGCTGAGCAGGAATTGATGCAGCTCATCGCTCATGAATGAGGATCCCCTGTCACTGTGGATATAGTCGGGGAACATCTGAGGGGGCCGAGGGTGATGTGGTTTAATGTCTTCTGTGAAAGATACCTCCGCCCGTGCAACACTCCCTCAGTACTGCACTGAAGGTCACACTAAATTTTGTGCTGAAGTCTCTGGTGTGGGACTTGAACCTTCCACACGCTGGTCCAGAGATGCTACCACTGAAGGACAGCTGACACCTCAGCAGACACTTTTTCACTCTCTTCACTGGCGGGTGAGGGGAGGGTAAGGGGCTGGAAAGGAGTGTTGAACACCTCGGAGTTGATATACTCCCTTTGCATGCAACCTCTCGTACTGAGCTGGGTGCAGCGAACACATGATAAGCACACTGCTTCTTATTCATAACTGCCTAATTGTATAATTTGATAGAACTCACCAACAGCTATTAATGTAGATTCTTACGGAAGGAGAAAATGGCACCTACTTTTTATTTGGACTTTAATAGCTCACAAAAATTGTTGGAAGAGAAATTTGTATGGGCCCCAGACCACACAATGGGCTGGATTCTCCCAAAATGGGGCTATGTCCCCATGTCGGCGTGGGAACGCTGGAGCTTTGCTCTGGAGATTCCTGCAAAAAAGATCAGCCAATTCATTGCCCTGCAAGGGGTTAGCAGGGACCCGTAGTAATTCACGCAGCTTTGGCTACGGATACGGGCCCCCCGCACTTTTGGGTTTGAGTCCGCTTCCAGCGTCCGCGCTGAGCGACATGGCAGACACAGACCGCGGAGGCAGACTGAAAAATTAGACCCCCCTCCGATCAACCACGCTCCCGAGGAGCTGACCATGCGGATATTAACCCCAGCCAACTACAAGCCCCCCCCTCCCCTCCGGAGTCAAACCCCCCCGCCCCCCACCCGGGCAGCGCGCGGACTGAGTCAGCAGCCGCCAAGCGAGCGTCCCGACCGGCATTAGGTGGTTATTTCCACGCCATCGGGAACTCGGCCGGTCGAGAGGGGAGCATCGCTGGGTGGGCCTCTGGCAATAGCCCCCCAGCCACGCGGCGTACTCCGCGGTCACGGCCCCAATTTCGGCGTGAAATTGGATTCCCGCCCCCAAGCCGAACGTGATTTCGGCGTGGAGCTGCGGAGAATCCAGCCCCATGTTTATTGCTTTCTGGTAAAACATATAAACCATTCAAACACCCCCCTCTCTGTAAGTACTTTGCTCTCTGTAATTCCAGCCCATAGAGCTCTCGAAGACAAGGCTGTGCTGGGGGCTTATGGCAATAGAATATAAATAAAATTAGTGGCCCTCCGTGGATCCAAATCACTAGCATACTTATCACACCTTTGAAGTTTATTTTATTCAGCAAGCTGAGGTCCCATTGGTAACGGAACGCTGGTTACACCCGGCAACAGTGAAATATTAATGAGAGATAATTAAAGTTTGTGGGTCACTTTATTTTTTTAAAGCATATGTTTTGCAGATGAAAGTTTGCACGCCACTTTTCAAAATGAGACTATGATTATACAGTCAACTGTGTTCATAGGGTGCCTTTGAGAACTTTGCAAATCCTGAAGAGGGACTGAGGCTTGTTTACATGGTGCAATTGTTCACTAAGATACTGTAAACAATTAATATTATTTAAGAACCCGTGGCATTTCAGAGGGTGTTAGGGGTACGCTGCTTGAGGCGACAGTGAAAGATTTCCTGTTGGCTTGACGGAGCTGCACTTCCAAAGTCATGATCAATGAAATCGAACCCAGTCTTCTCTACTTCTGCAGCTGTATCTACAGTTTGCAAATAGAATTACAAGTATTGAAACTATGTTTATAAATTTGACGGAAGAATTTACAGTAGCTTAAAATTAGAATTAGAATGAGAATTCCAAAGTCTGCTTCCAGTTAATAAGTATGTCATCTGGAATAGAACTTCAGACGCACAAATCCGGAAATTGCCAAGTTCTGGTCTGTCCAGGTTCCCAATGTTGAGAGAGAGGGACACCTGGGAATTATGAGTCATGGCTCAGCTGGTCGCACTCCTGTCTTGTGTGGGAAGACCAGGTTCAAGGACCACTCCAGAGACTTGAACAGCAAAATCATTCCGGCTCAGGATTGAGGGAGTGCCGCACTGTCAGAGGTGCTGTCTTTTGAATGAGACCTGAAGGGAAAAGGTTAATCTGCAGCATTGTGGGGGAATGGGATGAACCACATCGCTCTTGTATAGGGCCAGCATGGATACGATGGGCTGAATAGCCTCCCACTGTGCAGAAACCATTCTATACCCCTGCCCCTCCCTCCCCCCACGCCTGCTCTCTCAGGTGGACGCATGAGACCCTATGCCATTATTTGGAAGAAGATCAAGTGAATTATCCCTGGTGTGCTGACCAGTATTGATCCCGCAATATACACGGCAAAAACAGATGATTTGATCACTGTCACATTGCTGTTTATGGGACCTTGCTGAGGTTAAATCACCTCCACATTTCCTACATTACACCCATGACAATACTTCAAAAGTACTTTGTTGGCTCTAAAGTTATTTGGAATATTATGAAAAGTGCTATTTAAATGCAAGTTTCTTTATTGAGTTGGGTCTCAGCATTCCCAAGGGAAGAAAAAAATTCCCGCTCTAGATCTGCGGTGAAATGTAAGTGTGGACGTGGAGTGGGAATAAGATCGGGTTCAATGGTGCCTCCTTCTTCCCGGGCATTTCCTTGGCATTAAGGATGACTTGCCCCCACTCTGGTTGGACGGGCTCTGAGACAAACTGATCGACCACCCTTGCCCGATCTGCAGACTGCCACATGTGGGGAGGTGGTGTTTGAAGGGTTGGGTGGGTGGGTTGTTTGAAGGCCTGGGCACCCTCTCTGATGCCTCAACTTCGCCTCTCTGTGTGTTTCCAAACAGGTCTCCCAAGGTGTCAGGGTACATGGCAGTACGCACCGCCATCATACATACTTGACGCCAAATAACAACACATGAGGTCATTCTGGTGAATAGCTTGGATGCATTCAAGGGTAGCTAGATTAGGACATGGGTGAAAAAGGGATTGATGAGTGGGTTTAACTGATGGAGGGTGGGAGGAAGCTTATTTGGAAATTATACACGAAATAGACAAGCTGGGCCAAATGGATAGTCTTTGTAAATTCTATGTAATTTAATTTGTGCCTGTAATATAGTAAAATATCCCAATTCACAGGGGCATAATCAGGCAAAAATAACACTAATGCAAGGACAGATGAGCACAGGCTTGGTCAAAGCAATAGGTTTTAACCAGCATCTTGAGATGAGAGGAGGCAAAAATGCAAAGAGATTTAGAGAGGCAATTCCGGAGCCGACAGGCTGAGCCACTCATGCTGGGGGCTGCAGGAAGTGGGGGATAAAGCAAGCAGCTGGAGCTGGGGGAGCAGAGAGATGTTGGAGCGTCGTGAGGGTGAAGGAGGGAGAGAGAAGGATCCGAACATGAGAATACGAATGATAAAACTGCAGCATGGCTGGTCCAGGGAACGCAGGAATGCTAGGTGAATGGGACTCGGAACGTCAGCTCATCCAGCTGAAGAACAGCATGTGATCTGAAGGGAGCCAATTGGGGAAAAAAAAAATTAGGTTAGTATTTCCAAGAGCTCTCTGAATTCAGAAAATTATTTATGGATGCATCGAATTCCAAAATTGTGATTTACTGTAACTGAGCATGAGAAATAAGCAAGCTGTGAGATGGGAAATAAAATGTGTGCATTTATAAAAGCTGCTGAGAAGGTTTTATTTAGTTGTTGACAGTCACTGACAGCAGTGTTACTGTCAGCGGTTTCTAGACACTTGACCTATCAGCCATGATGGAAACAAAGAGCTATTGGCGGATTTCCCATTCATGTCCCTCTCTCTCTCTCTCACTCTCTTATCCGCAGAGGTAAAGAACTCTCGCCAGGTCTCAATAAAAGGAAAGGGTTGCATAAGGGGGCGTGGGAAAAGTGTCCATCTGAAATTTGTTTCCCCTTCACCCATGCACTTGGAAAAGTACGAGCAGGAGAAACCTTGGCCCTATCCCACTGTTTAATTAGATCATGCCTCATCAGTACCTTAACTCCTTTTGCCTTCCTTGCTTCCATCATTCTCAATACCCTTGCCTGACAAAAGCCTATCAGACTCAGCTTTGTCTTTTTCGGTTGGCCTATACTTGGAAATCGTTTCAGGGGCAGGAGTTTCAGATAACCTGCACACTTTGCGTAAAGGATTGCTTCCGAAACTCACGCCGAAATGAGCTATCTCTAACTCTCTGCTTCCTCTAGCAGGGCTGTTCTTGCATCCTGGGATTTAAGTATGGAAGCCACAGTCTGTTTATTTTTCCATCTAACCTTGGATTGATGATGAATAATGTCCCAAATAGACTGCGAAATGAGCAACATTTTAAGCCCCTGCATCTTACTTCTCTGCTCCTGCAAGGTAACTGTGCAGTCTGACTCATCGGGAGTATTCTTACCCGAGAGTTACAAGCCTTTTAATGACCTGTGTGGAGTCTCACTCCACGTACATGTGTCCATGACTTTATTGGAGGGAGTGAACACAGCACAATCCCTGTGGAGACAAAGTCCCATCTTCTCGCAGGGGACACCTTCAGCTGCCTTGTGCGGCATTGCCGACGTGCTAAGTGGGATAGATTCAGAACAGATCTCACTGCTCAAAACTGGACATCCATGAGACACTGTGGGCTGCTGGTAGCAGCGGAGTTGCTGCTGGATACAGATTCAACCATAATCTGTATCCTCATGGTCTGGCACATCCCTCATCCACCATTACCATCAAGTCAAGGCACCAACCCTGGTTGAATGGGGAGTATGGAACAGTAAGTCAGGATCATTGCCTGGCATAGCTAACAATAAGGTGCCAACCTGGTGAAGTTCCAATACAGAACGACACGCATGTTAAATAGCATAAGCTAAGCAATCCTACAGTCACGTCACATCCAGACGCGATTGGTAGCGGATAAATGAGCAACCGATGAAAGGAGGACATTCCTTGACTGTTCCCATCTTCAATCATGGTGGGACGCAGATTGTGAGTGCAAAGGATGAGGCTGAAGAGTTTTCAACCATCCTCCACTCAAAATGCCAAGATCTATCCCAATGCCCTCCTGCGATTCCCACCATCACAAAAGAGAGTCTTCAGCCAACACAATTTATAGGCTATACGTGTCACACATTAAGCCCAACCATTCACTCCATGTGAAAGCACTGGATACCGCAGACTGGGGTCGCTAACAGCATCCTTGCTACAATGCTGGGAACCTGGGTTCCAGAGCTTCCCTTACCCCTAACCAGGCTAATCCAATACGGTACTTACGCAACAGAGAGAAACATTAGAACATAGAACAGTACAGCACAGAACAGGCCCTTCGGCCCTCGATGTTGTGCCGAGCAATGATCACCTACTCAAACCCACGTATCTACCCTATACCCGTAACCCAACAACCCCCCCCCCCCTTTAACCTTACTTTTTAGGACACTACGGGCAATTTAGCATGGCCAATCCACCTAACCCGCATATCTTGGGACTGTGGGAGGAAACCGGAGCACCCGGAGGAAACCCACGCACACACGGGGAGGACGTGCAGACTCCACACAGACAGTGACCCAGCCGGGAATCGAACCTGGGACCCTGGAGCTGTGAAGAATTTATGCTAACCACTATGCTACCGTGCTGCCCCTTTGTTCAGGAATGTCCTCAAGAAACAAAGTGGGCCCAATTCCACTGAAGCCAATTACAGCGCTGCGTCTATCCTCAATCATCAGCAGATGAAGACAGTGGGCGATGGCATTATCAAGGAGCACTTACGCACTGACACAGTTTGGGTTATACAGCAGATCCTCTAAGCTCCTGATCTCATTACAATCTTGGGCCAAACATGGACCAAAGTGCTCAATTCCAGATGAAATGACAGCGACTGTCCTTGACACAGCAGAATTCGGCCAAGTATCGTATCAAAGAGCCGCAGTGAATTGAAATCAACGAGATCCAAGAGGATGCCTCTCCACTGATTGGAGTCAGATATAGTACAAAGGAAGGTGGTTGTGGTTGTTGAAGCATTCGCCCCAGGACATCACTGCAAGAGTTCTTCAGGGTAATGGTCTCAACCCAACCATCATCAGCTGCTTCATCAACCAACTTCCCTCCAGCATAAGATCAGAAGTGGGGATATTCTCTAATGATTGTGCAGGTCAGTTCTATTCACAATTCCTCAAATACTGAAGCAGTTCATGCCCACGGATTCTGGACAATACTGGCTTGGGTTAGAAGTAAGAAGTCTTACAACACCAGGTTAAAGTCCAACAGGTCTGTTATGAATCACTAGCTTTCGGAGCACAGCTCCTTCCTCAGGTGAATGAAGAGCTGGGTTCTACAACCACATATATAGACAAAGTCAATGATGTAAAATGATACTTTGAATGCGAGTCTTTGCAGGTAATTAAGTCTTTACAGGTCCAGATGGAGCAACTGGAAAGTGGGATAATCACAGGTTAAAGACGTGTGAATTGTCCCAAGCCAGGACAGTTGGTAGGCTTTTGAAAGCCCAGGCCAGATGGTGGGGGGTGAATGTAATGAGACATGAATCGAAGGTCCCGGTTGAGACCGCACTCATGCGTGCAAAACTTGGCTATCAGTTTCAGCTCTGCGATTCTGCATTGTAGCGCGTCCTGAAGGCCGCCTTGGAAAACGCTTACCTGAAGGCTGAATGCCCTTGACTGCTGAAGTGTTCCCCGACTGGAAGGGAAGATGTGCAGGGTAGGTGGATTGGCCATGCTAAATTGCCCAATTGGAAATTGTGTGTGAGAGGGTGAGTGTGAGAAAGAGTGAGTGTGAGAGACAGTGAGTGGGAGACAGAGTGTGAGTGAGTGAGTGTGTGAGTGAGTTAGTGTGAGTGAGAGAATGTGAGAGTGAATGTGAGTGAGTGAGTGTGTGGGAGAGTGAATGTCACAGAGTGAGTGTGTGTGGAGTGAGTTTGAGAGACTGTGTGTGAGAGTGAGTGTGTGAGAGAGTGAGTGGGGGGGTTGAGTGATTGTGTGGGAGAGTGTGTGTGCAAGTGAGCAAGAGTGAGTGAGTGTGTGCATGAGAGTGAATTAGTGTGCGCGCAAGTGAGTATGTGTCAAAGTTAGTGGGCGTGATTCTCCGAACCCGGGAGAAATCGTGAGGCTGGCGTCAAAAACGGGCGGGTTTGATGCCAGCCTCCGCCCCCCGACCGGGAACCGATTCTGGTCCCCGGTCGGGGCTAGCATCCCGCGGCCGTGAACTCCGGCATCGCGGGCTTAACGCATGCACGGGTCGGTATGCCCCTCAGCCGCCCCGCGAATGGATACAGCGGGGCGGCGGAAGGATAAAGAGTGCGCAGGGCAAGTACCCGCACCGATCGCGGGCCCATGGCACCCTTGGCACGGCCGTGGTACTGCCGTGCCAATCGGTGCCATGGTTCCCCAGATCGCGACTTTACGGCCGTTTTTACGAACGGTCAGACCAGGTGTGTTAGACGGTCCTAAAAACGGTCGTAAAGGGCTTGGAATTCGGCCCATTGGCCAGCTGAGAATCGCTGCTCGCCGTAAAAAAACGGCGGCAGCGATTCGTGTCGGGAGGCGGGCGTGGGGGGGGAAATAGCGGGAGGGCGTCAGACCAGCGTGTCCGTAAAAACTTACGACCCCCGCTATTCTCCGCACCGTCGTGAGTGCTGAGAATCGCCCCCAGTGCGTGTGTGAGTATGTGAAGGAGTGAATGTTTGAGAGAGAATGCATGTGAGACTGAATGAGTGTAAGAGTGAGTGTGTGAGGTCAAGCGAATGTGTGAGTGAGTGTGTGTGTAAGTGTGTGAGGTTGAGGGTTTGTGACAGTGGGTGTGTAAATGACTGTGTGTATGAGAATGTGAGTGAGTGTGTGTGTGATAGAGTGAGTGTGTGTATGATAGAGTGAGTGTGTGTGTGATAGTGTGAGAGAGTGAATATGTGTGTGTGTGATAGAGTGAGTGTGTGTATGATAGAGTGAGTGTGTGTGTGATAGTGTGAGAGAGTGAATATGTGTGTGTGTGATAGAGTGAGTGAGTGTGTGATAGAGTGAGTGTGTGTGTGATAGAGTGTGAGAGAGTGAATGTGTGTGTGTGTGTGAGACAGTGAGGGCACAATTTGGTGACCAGGTTGCACCCAGTGCCGGGCCCAGGGTCAATCGTGCGTGACTGCCAAATTAGGCGCCGGTCCGCTCTCAGGTCACACGACTCGCTCCGCCTGTCAGATCTGGATCTCTCCCTCACTGGGCGAGGCCCAGCACTGGCAGGGTGCCAAGGTGCTGCCGAGGGGGGGGGAGGGCTTTCCAGGTAGAGGGTGGTGGGGGGAGGGGGGGGGGGTTTCCGGGGGACTCTCCAAAGTGGGGGAGGGGGATAAGGGGTCATTAAAAGAGCAGGGGGGGACCTGAAAGGGCAGGGGGAGGGAAGTAAGATCAGGACTGCTTTCCAAAATGTCTCCCCGATCAGCGAGAGTCTCTCCTGCCAGCGAGCTTCAGGAAATCCCTCTGTGTGCGGCCTTGGTGGAGAGAACTTCCCCGAGGCTAAAAAAAGGCAAAGTGCCGTTGGATAGCGGAGTGCATCTCAATGCTGCAGCTGCAAGGAAACACCCCCCTCAACGCACCGTTCAGAAAAGCTGCAGAGAAACTCCCCGCTAAGGACCACAAGAAATTTCAGAGAGCCGTGAACACAGCCCAGTCCATCACACGAACCTGCCTCCCATCCATTGACTCCATCTACACCTCCCGCTGCCTGGGGAAAGTGGGCAGCATAATCAAAGATCCCTCCCACCCGGCTTACTCACTCTTCCAACTTCTTCCATCGGGCAGGAGATACAGAAGTCTGAGAACACGCACGACCAGACTCAAAAACAGCTTCTTCCCCGCTGTCACCAGACTCCTAAACAGCTCTCTCATGGACTGGTCTGATTAATACTACACTCCTGTATGCTTCACCCGATGCCGGTGTCTTATGTATTTACATTGTGTACCTTGTGTTTTCCTATTGTGTATTTTCTGTTTCTTTTATTTTCATGTACTAAATGATCTGTTTGAGCTGCTCGCAGAAAAATACTTTACACTGTACCTCGGTGCACGTGACAGTAAACAAATCCAAATCCAACCTAATTGCACCGTTCAGCGGACTTCAACTTCAGCCCTCTGAATCGAGCCCTGAGTGTGTAAGAATGTGTGTACATAAAGGTATGAGTGTGAGGCAGTGAGGGTGTGTGTAACCACGTGTGTGAAGACAGTGAGCACATGTATGTATGTGTAAGTTTGATTGAGAGTGATTGAGTGTGAGTATGAGTGAGCGCATGTGGGTGAGCGCGTGTGGGTGAGAGCATAGGTGTGACTGCGGGTGAGAGAGACTAAATGTGAGTGTGGGAGCAAGAGAGAAGAACCTTGTTATTGGCAGTGCGTCAGGCAGCGCAGGGCACCACCGGAGATGAATGCAAGGTAGGTGCTAGTTAAACCCAACTCCTTAGCTTGGTATCAATCCTTTCCCTTTTCCCTGGTAATCCGGTCTTGCGCTCCAATCTGCCTCTCCAATTCTGTTTCAGAAGCCAAAGGGCAAGAATAGGTTTCGTTAGTTAACTTTGCTGCTTGCCACTTTTTAATGGTCATTCTTATTAATTACTCTTTTTTAAAAAATTATCAATTTGTTGCTTTGATCTTGATATTTTTACTCAGCAAGTTGTTTATGTTTTCTTCACACCTTAACTTTTTTTTAAAAATTCACATGTGATGTAAAGCCAGACCAGATCTCAGGCAGCCTGGTTTCTGGCTGAAGGGGAACAGGAGGATCACAAGACTCTGATTTTTGGAGGATTGGCTTTTTGCTTCAATAGAAACAGGAAGCATTAGAAATGCTCAGAATATCTGTGCAGAGTGAACCAGGGGTCAGTGACCCTACGTCAGACTCGTGCCAATTGGGACTCTGGATCAAGGCATCAAGGCATTGAGCAGGGCTAACTCCACCTCCTCCTGCGCAAAGCTCAGCCTCAATGCAGTTCATGTTGCAGAGAGCGCACCTGACCAGAAACTGAATGAGCAGGTTCTTCCCGGAGGTGGAGGAAATGAAATGAAATGAAAATCGCTTATTGTCACAAGTAGGCTTCAATGAAGTTACTGTGAAAAGCCCCTAGTCGCCACATTCCGGCTCCTGTTCGGGGAGGCCGGTACGGGAATAAATGTGTACGGTGACAGAGGGGCCCGACCAACCACACCCACATGTTCTGGGTTTGTCTTGGGTTCTGGACAGCCTTCTCCGCGGCAATGTCCAAGATTGTGGGGGTGAGGGTGAAGCTATGCCCGAACGTGCCAATCTTCGGGGTATCAGAGCAGCCAGAGTTACACATGAGGAAAAGGGCCGATGCCCTCGCTTTCGCTCCCCTCATCGCACGCCGGAGAATCCTGCTCGGCTGGCGATCAGCGATCTTTCGGAATTTCTCCACTTGGAGAAGATCAAATACACCATCCAGGGGTCAGAGGAAGGCGTCCACAAAGCATGGGGGCAGTTTGTCGGCCTGTTCCAGAACCTGTTCAAGGCCAACAATAACTAGACAGGAAGAAAACAAAGAATGAGGAGAGTGACAGGAAATCACAACCCAGAGGGAGGGAGGGATGGAGAGAGGAGGGAACCTGAGGGAAATGAAGGGATCATCACAGAGGGGGGGCGAGGAGGCGGAAGACCCCCCCCCCCCACCCCCACAAGGCAAACACGGCGGAAAAGACAAAAGAAAGAGGGGGGGGGAAGGGACAGTGGAAGCGAGGGGGGTGCACAACCCCGAGCGAACAGGGAGGGTATCGGGGGGGGGGGGGGGGTCTGCAGGGGGGAGGAGTGGATAGCACACCGAGACAGATGGTGACAAAATATAAATAGATATAAAAGAATCTCAAGTACTTTACAATAACAAACACAAAATGCAACTGTGTATAAAATCAAAAATGTCAATGAAAATATTTCAAACATAAAAAAGAACTAATGCTGATTATGGACCTGAAACATGGGCACGATCCCATGGCAAGGCTGCCCCAGTAAGGCTGCCCCAGCAAGGCTGCCCCAGCAAAGCTGCCCCAGTAAGGCTGCCCCAGCAAGGCTGCCCCAGCAAGGCTGCCCCAGCAAGGCTGCCCCAGTAAGGCTGCCCCAGTAAGGCTGCCCCAGCAAGGCTGCCCCAGTAAGGCTGCCCCAGTAAGGCTGCCCCAGTAAGGCTGCCCCAGTACTACTCCTCTGCTCCATGTTGGGCCTTTGTAAGTGGGGATAGTTTCAATTTAATGTGAGAAAATCTTCATCAGTCAATGCAAAGTGTGATCTTTCTGATGACAAAATTCATTTGTGTGGACAGAAATAGCAGATTATTACGGCAGCACTGTGGCTCAGGGGTTAGCACCACTGCCCCACGGTGCCGAGGACCTGGGTTCGATCCCAGCCCCAGGTCACTGTCTATGTGGAGTTTGCACATTCTCTCATGTCTGCGTGGGTCTCACCCCACAACCCAAAGATGTGCAGGGCAGGTGGATTGGCCACGCTAAATTGCCGCTTAATTGGGAAAAGAACCACGGGGTGTTCTAAATTTATTTTTAAAAAAAGAAATAGCAGATTATTGCAGGTGAATTGGTTGGTGCTAATGTACTGGTAGGTTTTGCCATTTTGAAACTTCAAAGTGAATCCAAGATTCATGAGTCAATGCAATATGTCACTGTCTGTTCAGGATGTTCTCATTTGTCCATAGGATTGTTGTTTGCGTTGCTTGTGAGCCTTTTGCCTGGTGCTGCCTGGATATTGCATAGCGCCAGGTTCAAAGAAACAGAGCCGGTTGCAGAATATGAACAAACAATTTGTGTTTAATAATCTGACAAACACGTGGCTGTGAAGTGTATCATTCTGAAATCTGGGGCTGTATTCTCACCCCCCCCCCCCGCACCACTTTTCTGCCTTGACCTGACGGCGAGATTCTCCATTACGCCAGCCGGTCAATGGGGCTTCCCATTGTGGGGCAGCCCCACGCCGTCGGGAAACCCCCGGGCGCCGGAATAACGGAGAATCCCGGCGGCGGAGAATCCCGCCCACTGAGCTTTCAATGGGCTTCAGAAAGAGAGGCGGGTTACAAAAGCCAAGGAGCTTTGCCGAACCTATATTAAATAGTTTGATTCCACTCTGACTCTGATTCCCAATTGTGGGTGCCTGAAGGATGTGAGGGGAAGAGATGTGGGGAGGGGAGGAAGAGAGAAGGGGAGGGTGGTGGGGGAATAAACGGCTTGAAAACAGGAGAAGCACAAGGACCCATGATTTCTCTCCAGGGTCCTGCTCACCATTGCCTTCTCAGGGGCAACTAAGAATGGGCAATAGACTTTGGCCCTGCCAGTCACTCCCATACACTGTGAATCAGTCAAGAAAAAGACTCTGGAACATGCTGAAGTCTTTCTTTTAGTCCTGTTGGCCCAATCTCAGGTACCTCTTGATATCCCTGGGTGGTGGATTAATTCCTGCCAGCTCTGTCTTCCTTTGCGATAATGCAATTGTCAGTGGAGATGATATCAGCTGGCTTGATATCTGCCGCCAAGTGTTCTGTTTGTGTTTCCTCGGCACTCACTTCAGGCACAGCTGGATTGTTGGCCACAGTGGGGACAAGACTCCAGCTGTGCGTTCCAACGATTGACCAGAGCCAAAAACAAAAACATCTTCGATGTCTTTTTTAAAAGGCCTACATTCATCACTCGAAAAGAATGCCCCAGCGACTCATGGATGGGCAACAAAGAGAACTAATAATTATTATTATCTTTATTCGCGTCGTAACGAGGCTCACGTTAACACTGCAATGAAGTGACTGTGAAAATCTCAAGGCCCAGTATATAGATTGTCCCCACTCCTGGTGTTAACTTTCTTGTTTCTCTTCTCTATCAGGTACAGCTTTGTGGTGGCCGGGCCCAATTTTATTTTTCACCTTCTGTTGCAAAAACTTCTCACACAAAAGCTCAAACCTCCACCCTAATACTGAGGGGTGTTTCGGGAAAAGCAATGGGCTAAGCTGGCACCTTGCACCATGATCACAACTCACCTCCAACCTGTCCCCTTTCAGTTTTAAGGCTGATGATCGCACAATGTTCAGCAGCAATTGCAATTCCTCAGATACTGGAACAGTTCACGCTCCAAATGCAGCAAGACCTGGCAAACATTCAGGCTAAAGTTGATAAATGAAAGATAACATTTGCGTCACCAATGGGGGAAAACAGGATTAGGCTATTGAGTTGGATGATCAGCCATGGTCATAATGAATGGCGGAGCGGGCTCGAAGGGCCGAATGGCCCCCTCCTGCTCCTAGTTTCTATATTTCTAACCATCCGCCCTTGACATTCAAGGACATTACCATATCTGAGTCCCCCAACCAGCAACCTGGCTGTTACTATTGACCAAAATCTCAACTGGACTATCCATATAAATACTGTGGCTACAGTGCTGGTCAGAGGCTAGGATGGTGCAGCAAATAACTCACCCCCTGACTCCCCAAAGCTCACCCACCACCGAAAAGGCACAACTCAGGAGTGTGATGGAACACTCTCCACTTGCCTGGATGTGCGCAGCTCCAACACTCAAGAAGTTCGACACCATCCAGGACAAAGCAACCCGCTTAACTAGTACCCCCTCCAACACCACAAACATTCACTCGCTCCACCAACAACGAACAGTGGCAGCCGTGTGTACCATCTACAACAGTGGTCTTCAAACTTTTTTTCCGGCCATTTCCATTTTTACCAACCGGCCGACCTTCAGGACCCAACCTGCCCGACCTTCGCGACCCACGCCGGCCGACCTTCGCGACCCACGCCGGCCGACCTTCGCGACCCACGCCGGCTGACCTTCGCGACCCACGCCGGCCGACCTTCGCGACCCACGCCGGCCGACCTTCGCGACCCACGCCGCCCGACCTTCGCGACCCACGCCGGCCGACCTTCGCGACCCACGCCGGCTGACCTTCGCGACCCACGCCGGCCGGCCTATGCGACCCACGCCGGCCGACCTTCGCGACCCACGCCAGCCAACCTTCGCGACCCACGGCGGCCGACCTTCGCGACCCACGCCTGCTGACCTTCGCGACCCACGCCGGCCGACCTTCGCGACCCACGCCGGCCGACCTTCGCGACCCACGCCGGCCGGCCTGTGCGACCCACGCCGGCCGGCCTGTGCGACCCACGCCGGCCGGCCTGTGCGACTCACCATTTTCTTTTACCTTGTTTGCTGCTGACAAAAATGGAGGAAATGGTTTGGGGTCCCTTTGGCCCTCGTACACGCTCCTCTAATGGAACCTGTTGGATGAAGGTGAAGCCTTCCGGTGTCGGAAAGTATGGAGTCTCCATCTGTCCAAAGTTCTGCATTTTTTTCCGGTAAAATTTTATCAAATAAACCCCCCCCCCCCCCCCCCCCCCCCCCCCCCCCCCCCCCGCCCCCCACCTCCCGAACTTGTAAAAAATTATTTTTTTAAAAATGAGTAAAATAAATGAAAAAAATGAAAATAACCCCCCCCCCCCCCAAACTTGTAAAAAAAAGAATAAAATAAATGAAAAAAAATTTGAATGAATAAGATAAATGAATAAAAACCACTACAGAACTTGTAAAGTAAAAAGCTGCAACCATAAAAAAAATAGCGGCCGCAATGCGCATTCGTGCCGATCATCGTGTGCGCATGCGCAATACGGCCACATTTAAAAAAAAACATGTTCGCGGCCGCTTGCAGCCGGCGTTATGAAAAGCCGGCTGCTGCGCGGGGATTTGCGCGATCGGGAGCGCCGCGGACAACGGCTCCGCGACCCTCCCGACACCCGCCCGCGACCCACCCGCAGGTCGCGCCCCCGGCTTTGAAGAACACTGATTTACAAGATGCACTGCAGGAACTCACCAGGGATCCTCTGACAGCACCTTCCAAACCCACCACCTCTGCTACCTTGTACGGCAAGGGCAACAGAAGAGGGAACATCTACATGCTACACAAGGTCCTGACTTGGAAAAAGATCATCATTCCTCCACTATCACTGGGTCAAAATCCAGGAATTCCCTCCGCAACCGTGCTGTGGATGTACCTACACCACACGGACTGCAGCGATTCACGAAGCAGTGTCACCGCTACCTTCTCAATGGCGGCCAGGGATGGGCAACAAATGCAAGCCCAGCCAGCGAGCCCACAACCCATAATGAATATTTTTTGTAAAATGTAGTGGGGGATGTATCCAATGGCCTCCTGTCATTCATCAGCCTCACCAGCGAGTGCTCACGCTGGCGCTGATTAATGTCCTTTTGGAAAACGTGAACCTGGCGGAAGGGCTTCTGAAGGTGAAGAGGGGGCGCTGATAGGCAGCCGGGGGGGCAACTGTGTTTATCCATTCTGGGATAAACCCTGTTCCTGCTCAACTGCCCCACCGACCACCCATAACCCCACCGACTGCTGAAGCCTCTGGCAGTGCAGCTGAAGGCTATCGCGAACAGGGAATGGGCAATCGTGGTTAAGTGAACACATTACACAATCCAGGTTGGGTTGGTTGGCCATGTAGCATGTGGGAATCATTGCTCAGAATCCCAATCAGGCCTTGATGCCTGGGCACTGTGCTTGAACACTGTGGGAGGCAACACCGCACACACAACATCTGAACTCCCAGGGGATGGGACACAGCTCCGGGGGCATGTCCACGGCCGGAGGGTGGGTGCCACGGGAAGGGGGGGGGGGGGATGCCTGGAGAGATGAGCCAAGGGTTCGGAAGTCAGCTCACATTGCGGAAGAAAGTGACAGAGGCATCGTACTAGTTGTGCACTAAGGTATTTAATGTGTTTTACAATCCCCCACTCGCCCAATGGTGCTGATCTGCTCAACCCCCAGCCCCTCCCCTGGCGCCCTCAGTGATCCACAACGTTCTTGGCCCTCCTAGCTCTCCCACTACATCTAGGTCTTTCCCCAGGATGCACATCTGAGATGGGGGCAGCCAGCTGCTTACCTCGTCCCGTCGCTTTGGATGCCCCTGGCAGGCGTCCACTGGGGGCTCTGGGCCACAGCTCACATGTCAGTGGCACATGCACAGCCGTGCCACCCTACTGACTTCAAGATGCAGCCTCATCAGAAGGGTGGAACCCGGGGGAGCTGGTGGCCACCTTCGCCATTCCATGGGACGGGTCCGTGTTGGCATCCAGTGCCCCCTCCTCCTGGTCAGTGCCCATAGGGCCCTGGGATTCACCTTGGGATAGAGGGGAAGTTGGTTTGAACCCTGACAGCCCCTGCATCTTCTGGCTCTGCCAGCCCTGACGGCTCCCCATGGTCTGCACCATCAGACATGTCAACGCCCTCAGCGATGCTCCTCAGTGATTGGGGCATGCTCTGCAATATCTCAGCAATGGTCACCTGCGACCATTCTCTCTTTTTTCCCTAGGCAGTCCCAATTAGTGAACTTCTCAATATTTATGATTGTTTAGGGGCTCATTAAGTGTCCTCTAAGGCAGCTGTGCCCTTCCAAATACTGCCCTCTTCAGCATTCATCACAATTTCATCTCTCAGCCATTGGCAGCTGTGCCCAGGCCACAGGCTCTGGAATTTACACCATTTCAGTGGAGCAGTTGAATCTATCGGTGCAGGCTGGTGGATTGGTCGCCAAGTGTCACAACCATTACACTCCCACAACCCAGTTTCACTCACCTCATCCCAAGATCTCCCTTCAAAGATACAGCAACCTTCTGTGGAAGTGCCTGGAATTTTCCAATTCATAAATGTGGCATGATAGCACAGTGGTTAGCACTGTTGCTTCACAGCGCCAGGGTCCCAGGTTCGATTCCCAGTTTGGGTCACTGTCTGTGCGGAGTCTGCACGTCCTCCCCGTGTCTGCGTGGGTTTCCTCCGGGTGCTCCGGTTTCCTCCCACAAGTCCCGAAAGACGTGCTTGTTTTTTGTTTTTAAAAATTTTTTAGATTACCCAATTATATTTTCCAATTAAGGGGCAATTTAGTGTGGCCAATCCACGTACTCTGCACATTTTTGGGTTGTGGGGGGCGAAACCCACGCAGACACGGGGAGAATGTGCAAACTCCAAAGACATGCTTGTTAGGTGAATTGGACATTCTGAATTCTCTCTCAGTGTATCCGAACAGGCACCGGAGTGTGGCAGCCAAGGGATTTTCACAGTAACTCCATTGCAGTGTTAATGTAAGCCTACTTGTGACAATAAAGATTATTATTTGAAAAAAGATTACTATAATAGTAGACTGTGAAAGTGATTTCCCAAACTGATACATTGTTGTGATGAGCAGCTCCCTCAGGGAATATGAACTTTGGGAATCAGAGGCATCAGAGCATTCGAGTCAACCTTCCATATGCAAGCATGTCCTTCCGCTTTGTGTGCTGCTTACTAGGTTTGAAGAAACTCAGAACGGGCTCCTCATGCCTGCCTTGGCTTCTATCAGCAAGGATGTGGGTGAAGAGAATCATTGGACCAGAGGACCTAACAGCCCACCTTGGACCACTGGCTGTGGTAGAATGTTGGGAGATGGCATGACAGCTGACACACTGACCGTTTCAAACCCTCAACAAAAACACTGTTTAAAAAAAATACAACAGTGGAAGTGAGTGTGGTGATATGCATCACTGTAAATACACAAGGGGTTAATGTAAGTACACATAGACTAGCTAGACACTAGAGGGAGCACCAGAGACATGACACACAGACACTCAACCAATAGGTCAGTAAGATAGGACATGACCAATGGGCATTCACGATACACACAGAGGTGACACTACCACAGGGGGGGCATTACACCAACCCATATATAAAGGACACAGCACACATGATCTTCCTCTTTCCAGTGGAGACACTCAGTGAGTACAAACACAGGGTTGATTCAACATCACACCCACCACGTGGATTGTAGCAGACTGGTTCATCAGTCTGAGTAGCTATAGGAGGATTAACAGTAGAGGCGAATCCGAGTAGGAGAATTGTTAATAGTATAATAAAAACATGTTGAAGTTATCTCCATGTCTGAACCTTCCTTTGTCAGAGTGCACATCAAGGAAGTAGCTTATGCTACGCCAAGAGCATAACAAGACAGTGAGAAGGCGGTCAATTTAACTCGTGATCTTGTTAAACGTTGCTGATGACCTTGTCTCTCATTTCAGAGCTCCAGACTTGCTCAGAGAGCAACTGTCTCCCTCCAGCTCCAGCTGTTTCTTCATCCTAGGATATAAAAGACCATTGAGCTTTATTTTGACTCACAATAATGGAGCTGAATCAGTGCCAGTGGCCCCTTTGTAATAGTCTTTGTGGCCCAGAGGCTTTACAGGCCAATTGTGCAATGCTACACGATGGCCCGAAATGTTTCTGCTGCTCCAGATGTGGCACCAGAAGTGGCCGTTCTGCCCGTTGATCCGTCTAATCAAATGTGATCTTTGTGGTTTCGAAATCCCCTTTCCCATTGTTGCCTAATTGTTGCTCTCCTCCAGGCAAAATGAAGCCAACCATGGCAGCACCCTGGAATTTGAATTTCAAAACCAACTTAGCAACAGTGCAGGAATGCATGAGCAATGTGTTCCATCAATGAGCTCTGCACTGTAGCTGCCACTTGTCCTGCCACAAGGTCACTGGCAAACAGCAGTGCAAACAATTAGTGTTCTACGGCATCATCTATGTGGGAAATGATTCAGGATATTGGGATCTTCCAGTGTTCACATCATCTTCCAACGCTGTTTGTGCAAGATGACAAATGACCACATATCAGCCAAGGCTCTGGACTGACGTTCTCGCCACACAGTGAGACAGTCATGGGGTTTCAGCCTCTCTCAAGTAGGTAACCTAAGTTAAGGGAACGCTCCGCTGTCCAATTGCCCCTTTTCAGAAGAACATTAATCCGGGTCCTGTCTGCTTTATTAGCTGGATGTGAAGAATCTCACCCCACTGTTTGAAGAGTACTGGAGAACCTCTGGCTCCCCCTCATCCAGCACGACTATAACACATTTTATCTGGTCACTTATCCCATTAGCTTTTTTGGAGGATCCTGCAGTGTACAAATTGACTGCCATATTTGCTTCCATCTTGACAAACGACTAAACTTCAAAGGTGCTTAATCGTTTGCGTAGTGATGTTGGATGTCCTGAAAATGTGAAAGTTGCAAGTTCTTTCTGTTTGAAAGCAGATCCTTCAGGACTGTAATCGCATCAACTGTAAGCAGCATTCAATTCTCCTCCTTCAGCCTGTAGCAGCTGGACCCTAACCAACCACCGGTTCTACATCCGTGCTCGCTGAATCATCCTGAGCTTCCTCATTGACTATACTGTCCACTTCTCTGTCACAGTCTCGCTTACAATTGTTCGCTGCGCAGTCCCAATTATTAAACTTCTCAATATTTATGATCGTTTAGGGGCTCATTAAGTGCCCTTCCAAAATACTGGCCTCTTCAGCATTCATCACGATGTCAATGCTCCACCATTGGCAGCTGTGCATTGAGCTGCCCAGGCCACAGGCTCTGGAATCCCCCCCTTAAATCTCTCTCATTCTCTCTTTCTCTCCTTTAAGACACTCCTTGAAACCAACCCTCTGACCAAGGTTTTAGTCTTACAACACCAGGTTAAAGTCCAACAGGTTTGTTTCAAACACGAGCTTTCGGAGCGCAGCTCCTTCCTCAGGTGAATGGAAGATCGCGCATATAGACACTGACATTAAGTTTCTCACATTCCAAGCATTGTCCAGCATCTCTGACTTTGTCTATATAAATGTTTCTGGAACATACCTCTCCATTCACCTGAGGAAGGAGCAGTGCTCCGAAAGCTCGTGTTTGAAACAAACCTGTTGGACTTTAACCTGGTGTTGTAAGACTTCTTACTGTGCTCACCCCAGTCCAACGCCGGCATCTCCACATCAAGGTTTTAGTAACCTCTCTCATTGTGTAGCTCAATGTCAAATTTTGTTGAGTTATTCAAATAAAAGCAAAATACAGCAGATGCTGTAAATCTGAAGTAACAACAGGAAATTCTGGATAAACGCAGCAGGTCTGGCAGCATCTGTGGAGAGAGAGGCACAGTTAATGGTTTGGGTGGAAATGACCCTTCTATAGAACTGTAGAAGGGTCATTTAGACCCGAAACATGAACTCTGCTTCTCTCTCCCCAGATGCTGCCACGCCTGCTGAGTTTATCCAGCATTTTCTTGTTTTTATTTGTTTAATTATCCACCGATAAATAGCACCCGGTGATGTTGAAAGGCCCACAAGAAAAGTTATTTTCGGTTAGTCACCTGACTGAAAAATATTAAAGATCCATTATCGCAGGTTCATCAGGATTGCCTGCCACTATTTAACCGATGTCTTTCGAATGTCATTCCCCTTTGAAAAACTTTGGTGATATCGCTGATAATAATAATAACTTTTATTATTGTCACAAGTAGGCTTACATTAACACAGCAATGAAGTTACTGTGAAAAGCCCCTAGTCGCCACATTCCGGCGCCTGTTTGGGTACACGGAGGGAGAATTCAGAATGTCCAATTCACCTAACAGCACGTCTTTCGGGACTTGTGGGAGGAAACCGGAGCACCCGGAGGAAACTCACGCAGACACGGGGAGAACGTGCAGACTCCGCACAGACAGTGACCCAAGCCGGGAATTGAACCCGGGTCCCTGCCGCTGTGAAGCAACAATGCTAAACACTGTGCAACTGTGCCGCCGCCCCCATGGCCAATTCATCTGATAAGGACATCTTAGGACTGTGGGAGGAAATCGGAGCCCCCGGAGGAAACTCACGCAGACATGGGGAGAACGTGTAAACTCCACACAGTGACCCAAGGCAGATACTTAACGCATTTGCAGGATATTCAATCTGCTGCTTCACACAGGAGTTAAGATGTTTATTTTAAATCCATGAATGCCTCCGGTATTTTGTGGGCAGGGGGATATCAGGCAAACTGTTTGCCTTCTGGAATTATCAAAGCAGAGTCATTGTCGTGTCCACCACCTTGGAAATTAAAGAAATGCAGGACCTTTTACCACATTCTTTGATTGGCCTTGTGGAGGGTGCAAGTCGATTGCCCGTCCAAACGTTTTCAGGTTGCAGAGACAAAGCTCCCTAACAGGAGGTTCAGATTAAAGTCACAATCGTGTGCTAAAAAAACATAGGGCCTCGAAGAACTGCATTGAGAGCCAATTAACATCGCAAAAATCAAGCTTCACACAATTGGTTAAAGTGTCTCTCAGCTCCGTTTCCGATGTTGATTCCTGGAGGTAAACTTTAATAGGGTAGCAAAACAATGAGGTTGATTTTCTTTTTTGCAAACAACATGCTCAATCCCTTTTCATTCAACTTCACATAAAAATGACATTGCAGAGGCATTGCAGAACATATACTTACCTCCGTGGCTAATGCAATCCATAAAGTGAAACCTGTACTTAATGAAGTAACATATGTCCAGGACTCGTTGAGAATGCTGATTAGGGTACCAGCTTGGTCCTGTTTAGTTTCCTGTTGGTTCGTAAAGTAGAAAGGGAGGGGGAGAGATAGCTGTAATGGTTCAAATTAAATAGCGTTTAAGTAACAGATTGATTGCAGAATAACAACTGAGTACATTTAGTTGTGGCTGTTCTAAGAGGTGTCATTCTCAAAGCAATGCAACAAACACATCAAACTGCAACTGTTTAACATTTTTAGTGTTGCGAAAAGGCTCGACTATCAACGCAACACCTCTTTCCATCCAGCTGATTGGTTTGAAAGGTATTGGACAAATAATTAAATTAAGGGGTTGTTTAGCACAGGGCTAAATCACTGGCTTTGAAAGCAGACCAAGGCAGGCCAGCAGCACGATTCAATTCCCATACCAGCCTCCCCGAACAGGCGCCAGTGGCGACTAGGGGATTTTCACAGTAACTTTATTTGAAGCCTACTTGTGACAATAAATGATTTTCTTTCTTTTTTTCTTTTTCTAAATACCATTCTCTTGAAGAACGTAGTTTAGTGTGAACAGGTGAGATCGGAACGTGCCCCGCCGTGAGTGGGTCACAATCATTTTCATTTGGTTTAAAATGAACACTAAAGTATTAAGGCCATGTGCGTTAGTGTAAACCGCAATGTGTGCATCGTCACCTAAATGCTGGGACATCATGATGCTAACACTTCATGCACACTTTCTGCAGGATAATGGTCTTGGCAAGTAGGGGGCTGTAAAAATTAGGGAAATGTCAGCAATGCATTTGGGATGACAGATTGGGTTTACACAGAGGGTAGTGGGTGCCTGGAACTCACTGCCGGAGAAGGTGGTTGTCACAATATACACACAGGTATATGATGGTGCACAGACAGGCAGTGATTAACACACAGGATGACCAGTGAGCACACAGAACACAGCAGCCAATCACCAGACAGGACACGACCACTATAAAGCCAGAGGGCACCAGTTTTCCCGCTCTCTCGGGATCCAGCCTCTGAGACAGTCAGAGGCTGTGAGCAGCATTCAGGAGCCTGACCTTCCCGTTGCTTGCCATTTTAACAAAAGACCCTGCTCCCATGCCCACATGTCTGTTCTTGGCCTACTGCAATGTTCCAGTGAAGCTCAACGCAAACTGGAGGAACAACATCTCATCTTCCGGTTAGGCACGCTACAGCCTTCCGGCCTGAACATCGAATTCAACAACTTCAGATGATCAGCTCCACCTCGACCCATTTGTTTTCATTTCATTTTAACTGTCTTTTACCATTTCTTTCTTTCCTGCACCTTTCCTGCACCTTTCTCCTCTTTGCTTCCCCCTTCCCCTCCCTCCACACCTACAGTTCATCCTCTGATGTTAGTTTCCCTACTGTTTGACCTTTCACATCTTTTGTCCTCTCTGGGGATTGCCATTAACACTCTTTCCCCTTGGTATCTGTGGCCATTAGCACCAAGTTTCCCTGGGTTTCTGTGGCTATGACTTATCTTTCATTCTCACTCCACAGTGTAAATATTTCCCACTTTCTCTGTTAGCTTTGACAAAGGGTCATTGGACTCAAAACGTTAGCTCTTTTCTCTCCCTACAGATGCTGCCAGACTTGGTGAGATTTTCCAGCATTTTCCCTTTTGTTTTAGAACATACACCATGTGGTAGTCAGTTAGTCTGGTCAGGTTAGCCTCAGGTCTCCAGTCAAGTCAGCATAGTGTCAACCCACAGTTAAATGATAGTTAAGGATTCAATAAAATCGAGTTGCATTTCTTCAAGTGTTGGAAGCCTGTCTCTCTCACTGCTGCAGTAAACGCAGTCCTCGCAGATCCAGCTTACCCAACACACCAGGGGCGGAAGCAGGGACGATAGTGACATTTAATGGGCATCTTGATAAGTACATGAATAGGATGGGAATAGAGGGATACGGACCCAGGAAGTGTAGAAGATTGTAGTTTAGACGGGCAGCATGGTCGGCACGGGCTTGGAGGGCCGAAGGGCCTGTTCCTGTGCTGTACTTTTCTTTGTTCCTTGTTCTAACCCTAACTCATTCAAAGGGTGGAATGCTGTTTATTTTATAGGAGAGACATTTATCAAAATAGCTTAGTTTCAACCCAAAATGTGTATAATTCTGACACCTAATGAGTGGCAGGGCTGCATGAACATGGAAGAAAGTCAGAGCATAGGACAATCTTGGTCAATCAGAAAGAAAGACCAGAAAGAGAGAGCTCACCAATAATAATATTTATTATTGTCACAAGTAGGCTTACTTTAACACTGCAATGAAGTTACTGTGAAAATATCCTAGTCGCCACATTCCGGCGCCCTGTTTGGGTACACTGAGGGAGAATTCAGAATGTCCAATTCACCTAACAGCATGACTTTCAGAATTCAAGGGTGGAACTGGTCTAGGTGATAAAAAATATAAAGGGACGATCTGGGGAGGCATGCTAGCACAGTGGTTAGCACAGTTGCTTCACAGCTCCAGGGCCCCAGGTTCAATTCCGGCCTCGGGTCACTGTCTGTGCAGAGTCTGCACGTTCTCCCCGTGTCTGCGTGGGTTTCCTCCGGGTGCTCCGGTTTCCTCCCGCAGCCCAAAGATGTGCAGGTTAGGTGGATTGGCCATGCTATATTGCCCCTTAGTGTCTAAAGATTAGGTGGAGTCATAGGGATAGGACGGGGGTGCTGTTTCGGACAGTCAGTGAAGACTCAATGGGCTGATTGGCCTCCTCCTGCACTGTGGGGATTCTATGGTTCAATGTTGTCTGTTTGCAGCCAGTGGCCAGACCAGGTTGATCCCAGTTTGTAGCCGTGGCATGCTCACACAATGCACACTCACACTAAGCACACTCACACAATGCACACTCACACAATGCACACTCACACTATGTAACTCATTAGGCACACTCATTCATACTATGTTCACTCACTATGCATGCACACACAATGCACACTCACACTACGTAACTCACGCTATGTACACTCACTCATACTATCAGCACTCGCTATGTATGCTCACACTATGCACACTCACACTATGCACACTCACACTCATACTATGTGCACTCACTATGCATGTTCACACTATGCACACTCACACCATGTACACTCACACTATGCACACTCACACTCATACTATGTGCACTCACTATGCATGTTCACACTATGCACACTCACACTCACATTGTAATGATATGCATATACTCAGGTTAGTGAAGGGTTAATAATTGCATCTATGTGTAAATCAAACACTAGAGGGCGTTACTACCTCTCTGTATATAAGACAGCCTCACAGGGAATTCTGGGAAAAGCATGGTGAAAAGCACAAGGAGAAGCTTAGAACAGAGGGAATGTTAATTAGAGATAGCACGAGGTTAGATCATAGTGTAGTTAGTGACTAGATAGAATATTGAATACTGTAAGACAGACTCAATATCATTCATTATCATCTGTAGCTCAGTAGAGTGTGCAAACTTTATTTAATTAGTAGTGTAATAATAAATTAGTTTTGTTTCAATCTTTTGATTGGCATATTCTTTATCAACACGACATTGGGTCATTCTGGAAGAAAAGACATAGAATACAACATATTACCAATCGTGTTAATATAACACACCATGCAAACTCACACTCACACTATACACACACTCACACTATGCACACTCACATTATGCACACTCACACTTATGCTATGTACACTCACACTATGCACACTCACAATATGCACACTCACACTTATGCTACGTACACTCACACTATGCACACACACTATGCACACTCACAGTTATGCTATGCACACTCACACTATGCACACTCACACTTATGCTATGTACACTCACACCATGCACACTCACACTATGCACACTCACACTCATGCTATGTACACTCACACTATGTACACTCACACTATGCACACTCATACTCATGCTATGTACACTCACACTGTGCACGCTCACACTATACACACTCACTCACACTATGCACACTCACACTATGCACACTCACACTAATGCTATGTACACTTACACTCACAGAATGCATACTCACACTATACACACTCATTCGCACTATGCACACTCACACTATGCACACTCACACTAATGCTATGTACACTCACACTATGCACACTCACTATACACACTCACTCACACTATACACATTCACACTATACACACTCACTCACACTATGAACACTCACACTATGCACACTCACACTAATGCCATGTACTCACTATGCACACTCACACTATGAACCCTCATACTCACACTCATGCTATGTATACTCACATGATGCACACTCACACGATGCACACTCACACGATGCACACTCACACTCATCCACTGGCTCTCGGAAGTTCCCAGGTCAGAATTTACCCAGTAATTGTCCAGATGCGCTAACTTCCCCGGGTCAATTTCCCTGCACTGGCCACCGACTGAGCTAGTTAAATCGCTAAATTCAGATGCTTCGGCCAGTTTGATCCTCATAGTTACTCTGAAAGAGTCAGAAATGTAAAAGAAAAGCACGTCTAACTTCAGGGTAACTATTTTGAAAGTCCGGACTGAGCCTGAGTCCCGGATGGGACCCCCTCCCCACCCCACCCCCACCTCCCGCCTCACCCCTGGCCTCCCAAGGGACATCCCCACAGCTCCCCAACTAAGAAAACCCCCCCCCCCCCCCCACGGCATTCCTCACTCTCCCCCTCAACCTGACTGCCAACCTGACCAGACGCAACCGTGTGAAAGACGCTAAATAACAGACAATGCAATTAACGGGCCCAGTTCAGAGTGGATGCGTCCTGCAGGAAGAGGCAGAAAGGAAATGATTAACATACAATAGATTTCTAAACTTGTTCCGTACTCTTTCCATTAGTTCAATTTTGCAACAGCATGGAATAATCCTCCAAACAAGATGTGCATTTCATTAGTTGAAGTAATTGGCTCGGAGGATAAATTAAGTGCCATATGGACTACGTAAATCAACGCATTTTATTTTGTGATTCAATTATTCCTGTGAGATTCGTGATTATTCAGTTTTCTAGATTACAGCAAGGGTTACACTTCAGAAGTGATTCATTGTTGTTGGATTGGTGCACAGAAAGACTTAACTCCGTTTTCTGTGCGCAGTGCTGTCTTGAGAATAATAATAATCTTTATTTTCATACGTAGGCTCACATCAACACTGCAATGAAGTTACTATGAGAAGCCCCTAGTTGCCACATTCCGGCGCCTGTTCGGGTACACAGAGGGAGAATTCAGAATGTCCAATTCACCTAACAGCACGTCTTTCGGGACTTGTGGGAGGAAACCGGAGCACCCGGAGGAAACCCACGCAGGCACGGGGAGAACGTGCAGACTCCACACAGACAGTGGCCCAAGCTGGGAATCGAACCTGGGACCCTGGAGCTGTGAAGCAACTGTTCTAACCACTGTGCTACCGTGCTGCTCAGAATAATCCAGGCAGCAAGCAAACAAGCTGCAGGTGCTGCTAATGTGAAAGAGAAAATGCTGGAAACACTACACACTCGGCAGTCAGGTGACATCTGTGGAGGGACGAGAGGAACCAACAATCTGGGTCTCACGCAGAGTCCATCAGCTGAAGTGTTGGACCAGATTTACATTCCAGGGTCTCGATTTCAACCCTGGGCCGTTCTCCAAGTCAGGAACTGGGAACTGCTGGCAGCAAAACACGAGTATTCCACTTTCAAGCGACGATGATCCTTTCAGGGACGTAATGGGCTCCCCGCAGCTTGTGGGTCACCCTCCCCGCGACCAGGATCTTCGACGATGGCCCCCCGGGGCAAAGACATGGCATCAAACCTGCAGCAGGATTGGTGGGCCCCTCCTCCTCCACCAACCCCCCCCCCCCCCTCCCTCCGAACTCCAATCCGTTCACATTGTTTCTGTCTGCACAGATGTTGCCTGACTCACTGTGGCCAGCCGCCATTTTCTTTTCCCACTCGCACCAGTTCTGCGCAAAAAAGGAAAAGAGCAAAATAATCTCTTTTCTTTGAAAACAGAAATGAAATGCTGGAAGTATTCATCGGGTTAGGTAGCATCTGTGGAGAAAGAAAATCAGTTATTTCTTTACCATAAAGAACCATAGGATACCTACAGTGCAGAAGGAGGCCATTCGGCCCATCAAGTCTGCACCGACCCAGTGAAAGAGCATCCTACCTCGGCCCACATGCCCACCCCTTCCCATCTGTGGTGATTTGCCTGTAAGCAATATTGTAGATGGCTGGTGGTGCGACCTCCAACCAGCAGGTGGCGGCACAGACCCACCATGTGGTCCCGAGACAGTGGTCAGGTGATAAGGCACACAGATGTAAGTGCGGGCGCATCCAGTCATCTGGAGATGGTTATGAGACGTACATGAAGGGCAAACGTGCATGAGGTACTTCCACTGGAGTACAAATAAACTCCATGATAACTTGCTCTGTCTCAGATCATTACCTTACCACGTGTGAGGAAATAAAGATCCTGGTTTGGACAAGTCACAAGTTGTTTGATAGATTCCGTGCTAGACAACGAACACCGAACACAACCCCATCAACCCCATAACCCCACCTAACCTGCACATCTTTGGACACTAAGGGGCAATGTACCATGTACCAGAAGTGGAAAATGTTTGGGCAATGTCAGGCAAGTACAGAGGCAGGAGGAGAGCAGAGAGGAAGGAACAGAAGCCTGCGATGGGTGGAAGCTAAGTATAAATAAATGACAAAAGGGACTTCAGTCAAAGACAAAAGAGACATGATAATAGGGCCAGCAAATAAATAAAACAGGGAAGTAGAGGAAATGTCAATGGCAACCGAACCTTTGCCATTTTAGTCTGAAAAAAGCAGATTCTGTTCTTTTATTAACTGATATTATGCTTGGTTTCTCCTCCAATTACAATAGAATTCTCACCCACATTTCTTTTCAGATTGATGCACTATCAATTTACGCAAAGTCGAGAGTAGGATGTAATTGAGGCTTTATTACACTGAGATGTGTGACTTCCTACAGCAGCTGATTAAATGGCTGCTATACGGGGAGCACACATATTTATACTCCACCTACTGGGCGGAGCCAGCAGGCAGGGATCTACCCCCGTACAGGGGCCTTACCGTAAAGCACCTATAACAACATCCTCTATATACAATATGTACATCAGTAGTGACTACCACATTTACCCCCTGTTAAAAAATGAGTCCGGCGGGGGTGGTGGAGAACTATATACAGGAAATTGTGTTTTAAAAGTACAGATAATATTACCAATTCAGGCTGTCCAGTGCCTTAATCTGTCGTAGAGAGCGCCGTAATGCTGGTGGCGACTCCAGCGGCGGCCTGGTCTTCGGTGACTCTGGGAGCATGTTGAAATCCTCTTCATACCTGGGTATGGACAAGGGAAGGGCGGAGTGTCCCGGAGGGGGGGCTGCGGTGGGGTGCGCTGGGGGAAGGGAGGGTGGCGCCGGGTCGGGAGGGTGGGGGTGTGTGGAACCAGCTGGTGCCAGGTCCCTGAGGGAGACTGTGTCTTGGCGGCCATCGGGGTATGCTATGTAAGCGTACCGTGGGTTGGCGTGAAGTAGCTGTACCAGCTCAACCAACGGGTCCACCTTGTGGAGTCGAACGTGTCTACGGAGGAAATCAGGTCCTGGAGCTGCTAGCCATGTCAGGAGCGCTACCCCGGAGGTGGACTTCCTGGGGAAGGCAAAGAGATGTTCATGGGGGGTTTCATTAGTCACGGTGCACAGGAGCGACCGAATGGAGTGAAGGGTGTTTGGAAGGACCTCCTGCCAGTGGGAGGCCGGGAGATTTCTGGACCGTAGGACCAGTTGGACGGCCTTCCAGCCGCCCCGTTCTCCCTCGATACCTGCCCGTTTCCCCTGCGGTTGTAGCTGGTCATCCTGCTCGAGGCAATGCCCCTGTTGAGCAGGAACTGGCGCAGCTCATCGCTCATAAATGAGGATCCCCGGTCGCTGTGGATGTACGCAATGTAGAGCGAAGATGGTGTTGAGGGCTTTAATGACGGTGGCAGACATCATGTTGGGGCATGGGACGGCATGGGGAATCGGGAATATTCATCGACCACACTGAGGAAGTACGTATTGCGGTCGGTGGAGGGAAGGGGCCCTTTGAAGTCCACGCTGAGGCGTTCAAAGGGGCGTGAGGCCTTCACCAGGCATGTACGGTCTGGCCGATAGAAGTGCGGATTGCATTCCGCGCAGACCTGGCAGTCTCTGGTGATAGCCCTGCCTTCTTCGATGGATGAAGGCAGATTGCGGGCCTTGATGAAATGGTAAAAATGGGTGACCCCTGGGTGACAGAGATTGTCGTGCAGGGTCCGGAGTTGGTCCACTTGTGCGCTGGCACATGTACCTCGGGATAGGGCATCGGGGGGGCTCATTGAGCTTACCGGGGCAATACAAAATCTCGTAGTTGTAGGTGGAGAGCTCGATCATACACCTCAAGATTTTATCATTTTTGATCTTGCCCCGCTGTGCGTTGTTAAACATGAAGGCTACCAACCGTTGGTCAGTGAGGAGAGTGAATCTCCTGCCGGCCAGGTAATGCCTCCAATGCCGCACGGCTTCTACGATGGCTTGGGCCTCCTTCTCGACGGAGGAGTGCCGAATTTTGGAGGCATGGAGGGTGCGGGAAAAGAATGCCACGGGACTGCCTGCCTGCCTCATTGAGGGTGGCGGCCAGAGCAATGTCTGATGCATCGCTCTCCACTTGAAATGGTAACGTCTCGTCGACCGCCTGCATTGCGGCCTTGGCGATGTCGGCTTTGATACGGTTGAAGGCCTGGTGAGCCTCGGCCATCAGTGGGAAAACGGTGGATTGGATGAGTGGGCGGGCCTTGTCCGCATAGTTTGGGACCCACTGGGCGTAATACGAAAAGAACCGCAGGCATCGTTTGAGGGCCTTGGGGCAGTGGGGAAGGGGGAGTTCCATGAGGGGTGCATGCGATCGGGGTCGGGCCCCAGATCTCCATTCTGGACCACAGAGCCGAGGATGGCTAAGCGGTTCGTGCTGAACACACACTTCTCCTTGTTGTAGGTGAGGTTGAGGAGAGTGGCGGTGTGGAGAAATTTGGCAAGGTTGGCGTCATGGACCTGCTGATCGTGGCTGCAGATGGTGACATTGTCCAGGTACGGGAAAGTGGCCCGCAGTCCGTACCAGTCAACCATTCGGTTCATCTCCTATTGGAATACCGAGACCCCATTGGTGACGCCGAAGGGATCCCTAAGAAAGTGGTAAAGGCGGCCGTCTGCTTCGAAGGCCGTGTATGGGCAGTCTGCCTTACGGATGGGGAGCTGGTGGTAGGCAGATTTCAGGTCCACTGTCGAGAAGACCCGGTACTGTGCAATCTGATTGACCATATCAGATATACGTGGAAGGGGGTACGCGTCGAGCTGCGTGTCCTGATTGATGGTCTGACTGTAGTCAATGACCATCCTATTTTTCTCCGCAGTTTTGACCACTACCACTTGGGCTCTCCAGGGGCTGTTGCTGGCTTCGATGATGCCTTCCCGAAGCAGCCGCTGGACATCAGACCTGATGAAGGTCCTGTCCTGGGCAATGTACCGTCTGCTCCTGGTGGCGACGGGTCTGTAATCTGGGGTTAGGTTTGCAAATAGGGAAGGTGGGTCAACGTTAAGGGTCGCGAGGCCGCACACAGTAAGGGGTGGTAGGGGCCCGCCGAATTTCAGGGTTAGGCTCTGGAGGTTGCACTGGAAGTCCATGCAGGGTAGCGCAGAGTTTGGGGAGGACATAGAGGCGGAAGCTGCTGAACTCCATGCCATGGACAGTGAGAGTGCCGTGCAGTACCCCCGGATCGCCACGGAGTGGGATATGGAGGCCAGGGAGATTCTCTGATTGGCAGGGTGTACCGCGAGTGAGCAGAGCCTTACCGTATCGGGGTGAATGAGGCTCTCAGTGCTGCCGGAGTCCAGCAGGCAGGAGATCTCACGTCCGTTGACCTTCACTTTAGTTGAAGCAGTCGCGAGGTTGTGTGGTCGAGACTGGTCAATCGTGACCGAGGCGAGACGCGGATGGTCGTCGGTGGTTGCAGGTGATGAGCGGCTGGATGAGGTGCCCAACGGGCAGGGGTCCTGAGTCGGGCAAGTTGGCGACGCCCATGGGCCGCACCTGTCGTGAGGAAGGCAAGATGGCGGTGCCCGTTGGTCCTGGGAGGAACAAGATGGCGGCGTCCACTGTCCGCACGTGGTCTGAGGAAGGGAAGATGGCGGCGCCCACTGGCCGCACGTGGGGGGTGCCGGGACAATAGCGGTGATTGAGCGGGCCTGGCACACTGCAGCAAAATGTCCCTTCTTGCCACAGGCCTTGCAGACGGCGCTCCGCGCTGGGCAGCGCTGTCGGGGGGGGTTTTGACTGCCCACAGAAGTAGCATTTGGCCCCCCGGGGTTGGTTGGCTGACGCGCGGCGCAGGCGTGAGGCTGACTTAGGGCGGTCGCTGATGGGGTCCACAATGGGGTGGTCGTCTGCGGGGTCCACGATGCACAGGGGGGGTGGGCTGCGCGGTTGGGGGCATAGGCCTTAATGTTGCGTGATGCGACCATAAGGGAGAGCGCTAGCTTTTTGGTCGCCACGAGGTCGAGCGTGGCCCCTGCTAGGAGGCGCTGGCGGATGTAGTCAGACCCTATGCCCGTAACAAATGCGTCTCTCATCAGCAAATTCGAGTGTTCCGTGGCCAAAATGGCCTCACAGTCACAGTCTCTAACTAGGGCGAGCAGGTCGTGCCAGAAATGTTCCACCGACTCACCAGGAAGTTGGCGCCGTGTGGAGAGGTGGTGCCTGGCGTAGATTTTGTTAGTCCGCTGAGCGTAGTTTTCCTTCAGTACTTCTGGAATTGTGTCTGGTGCAGACCCCAAGTACGCTTCGAAACAGGCTAGCCAATGTTCAAAGTCCTTTTTGGCGTTGTCTGCTTGAGGATGCAGCTGCAGGCGATCCGGCTTGATGTGGAGGTCCATCTCTGAAACCTCAGTGTAATAAATTGATGTACGATCAATTGCACAAAGACGAGAGTTGGATACAATCGAGGCTT
Source organism: Scyliorhinus canicula (assembly GCF_902713615.1). Taxonomy (NCBI): domain Eukaryota; kingdom Metazoa; phylum Chordata; class Chondrichthyes; order Carcharhiniformes; family Scyliorhinidae; genus Scyliorhinus; species Scyliorhinus canicula. Next base: position 194,059,062 of record NC_052154.1, on the reverse strand, counting down.
TATTACACTGAGATGTGTGGCCTCCTACAGCAGCTGACGAAATGGCTGCTGTACGGGGAGCACACATATTTATACTCCGCCTACTGGGCGGAGCCAGCAGATAGGGATCTACCCCCGTCCCTGTAGTACAGGGGCCTTACCGTAAAGCACCCATAACAACATCATCTATATACAATATATACATCAGTGGTGACTACCACACAGATGTTAATAAAGTAAATAAAATAGAACTAAATATGCAATAAATATATATTTTACATATCCTCCTGGTGGTTAGCACTGCTGCCTCACAGCTCCAGAGACCTGGGTTCAATCTCAGACTCGGGTGACTGTCTGTGCGGAGTCTGCACGTTCTCCCCGTGTCTGCGTGGGTTTCCTCCGGGTGCTCCGGTTTCCTCCCACAGTCCAAAGATGCGCATAGATGGCTTCCATCTGCACTGTGATTCCCTCAGAAGAAAGACTTGCACTTACATAACGTTTTTAATAACCTCGGAGCTTTGCAACCAATGATGTTGTTTTGATGTGTGGTCAGTGTTGTAATGCAGGAAGTATGGGAGCCAGGATTCACCCAGTAAAACCCTTCGGCCGCTACGACCAGGTAAACCTGTCTACTTTGTTCAGTGACGCCGATTTGGGGACAATTACTGGGCAGGAAAAATGGGCACATCTCCTTTGTTCTTCTTCAGAATCGTGTCAAGGGATCTTTTGCACCCACCTCAGGGAGCACGCATCCCATCCAAAAGACGGCCCTCCTGACAATTCGGCGTGCCCCGACTGCTGTGCTAGAGAGTCATCCATTCCCTGGAGTCCAGAAACCTCAATCTTCTGACTGAGAGTGAAGAGCGCGTCTGACCGAATCAATGCGGATAACCTTCACTTCTCATTCATACTAACCATGGTTAAACTTTCATGAGCGTCATAAACTTTTCCACGTACGTTCCAAGCTTTATAAGCATTAAATAACCTGTAAAGGATTGGCGTATTTCTTTGACAACCACTCTTGAGACATTTTCATTCCAGGATCGGGTCAAACGTTCATCATTAGTCTCGTGGAGAAACAATGGGGGCTTTAACTTTCTCTTTCTTTTTGGCTCATCTGAGGACCACATGATATCTTTGAAGAAGCACATTAAGGACGTTTTGTAGGTTACTGCCAGTAAGAATCTCTTATTGTCTACTATGCTGCTTTTAGTTCCAACAGTTGGTCGACTCACAAAGTCCGTTTCACACCAATTTGCCAAACAAATGTGAAGATTATCGAGGTAGAATCTCTTCTCGTGGATGTTTTTTTTTTGAAACAATACCGAGGTTGTGCACACGGCCTTTCCTAATTTTCAGCTTTTAGTTTCCTTCTGTTGGTTGAAATTTGGTTTGGAATTTGCAGGGTGGGCTGTGGGCCACATCTCAGGATTCCTGGTTCATCTGTCGGTCACTGGTTGAAGCAGGAAGTAAAACAAAGCTATTTTGTAAGAAGGAGGTTAATTGGATTGAGTCAGGATGCTGTGGATCCGTTCCTCAGACTGAGGATTCTCCGATTTTGAGGCTATGTCCGGAGGAAGTGTCTGGTTTTACAATGAAAACGTCGGTGCTGCCCCCGCACCGATGCTCCGCCTGGTGGGGGGGGGGGGGGGGGGGGGGGGGGGGGCGAGAGGCGTGCCACGTAAATCTCCCGGCGTTCCTGACATCAATGGCCGGAGAATTCGTGGGTCCGTGTCTGTGCATGTGCAGAGCGATGACCTGCAGCGGTCACACCGTACAACATGGCGCCGGCCACACGCAGACCTGGAATAATAATGATAATAATAATCGCTTATTGTCACGAGCAGGCTTCACTGAAGTTACTGTGAAAAGCCCCTAGTCGCTACATTCCGGCGCCTGTTCGGGGAGGCTGGTACGGGCATTGAACCCACGCTGCTTGCATTGTTCTGCATTACAAGCCAACTGTTTAGCCCATTGTGCTAAACCAGCCCCTATGATAGATAGTGCCCCCCTGTACCCCCTCTTACCACCCTCGAACCACCCCCCTCACCAGACCTCCCCAGTGCCCGCTGAAGCCCCCCCCCAACCAGCAGTACAGCTCCCCCCCCCCACCAACTGTGGCGGCACTCGGCACAGTCCGCAGCCGCCACGCAAAAACTGAGAACACACGTGTCCCACGCCGTCGGGAACTCAGTCCATTGAGGACGGAGAATCGGGGAGAGGGCCTTCAGATCACGTCCTGACGCTGTCCCAACGGCGTGGAGTGTACTCACCGATGTGGAGTGTACTCTACCCCTCCGTAAAATTAAAACTCTGCTGCTCCTCTCCCCCACTCACACCGGGTGCCAGGTTGGCACTGCCAGGGGCGCTGCTCTGCCCCATCCATGACCACCCGGGAGAGCTCCAATGGCCTCGAGACACCCAGAGTGGCCATCACTGTTGGTCTCTGCTTGTGGCACGGCTAGTTGGATTGGATTGGATTTGTTTATTGTCACGTGTACCGAGGTACAGTGAAAAGTATTTTTCTGCAAGCAGCTCAACAGATCATTCAGTACATGGGAAGAAAAGGGAATTGAACAGAATTCAAGAAAATACATGAGAATACATAATAGGGCAACACAAGATATACAATGTAACTACATAAGCATTGGCATCGGGTGAAGCATACAGGGTGTAGTGTTAATGAGGTCAGTCCATAAGAGGGTCATTTAGGAGTCTGGTGACCGTGGGGAAGAAGCTGTTTTTGAGTCTGTTCGTCCGTGTTCTCAGACTTCTGAATCTCCTTCCCGATGGAAGAAGTTGGAAAAGTGAGTAAGCCGGGTGGGAGGGATCCTTGATTATGCTGCCTGCTTTCCCCCGGCAGCGGGAGGTGTAGATGGAATCAATGGATGGGAGGCAGGTTCGTGTGATGGACTGGGCGGTATTCACGACTCTCTGAGGTTCCTTGCGGTCCTGGGCCGAGCAGTTGCCATACCAGGCTGTGATGCAGCCCGAGAGGATGCTCTCTATAGTGCATCTGTAAAAGTTGGTAAGGGTTAATGTGGACATGCCAAATTTCCTTAGTTTCCTGAGGAAGTAAAGGCGCTGTTATGCTTTCTTGGTGATAGCGTCGACATGAGTGGACCAGGATAGATTTTTGGTGATGTGCACCCCTAGGAATTTGAAACTGCTCACCATCTCAACCTCGGCTCCGTTGATGCTGACAGGGGTGTGTACAGTACTATGCTTCCTGAAGTCGATGACCAGCTCTTTAGTTTTGCTGGCATTAAGGGAGAGATTGTTGTCGTTGCACCACTCCACTAAGTTCTCTATCTCCCTCCTGTATTCAGACTCGTAGTTGTTCGAGATCCGGCCCACTATGGTCGTATCGTCAGCAAACTTGTAGATGGAGTTGGAACCAAGTTTTGCCATGCAGTCGTGTGTGTACAGGGAGTAGAGTAGGGGGCTAAGTACGCAGCCTTGCGGGGCACCGGTGTTGAGGACTATTGTGGAGGAGGTGTTGGTGTTCATTCTTACTGACTGTGGTCTGTTGGTCAGAAAGTCAAGGATCCAGTTGCAGAGTGGAGAGCCAAGTCCTAGGTTTTGGAGCTTTGATATGAGCTTGGCTGGGATTATGGTGTTGAAGGCAGAGCTGTAGTCAATAAGAGTCTGATGTAGGAGTCCTTGTTTTCGAGATGCTCTAGGGATGAGTGTAGGGCCAGGGAAATGGCGTCTGATGTGGACCGGTTGCGACGGTATGCGAATTGAAGTGGGTCAAGGCGTTCCGGGAGTATGGAGGTGTTGCGCTTCATGATCAGCCTCTCAAAGCACTTCATTACAACTGACGTCAGGGCCACCGGGCGGTAGTCATTGAGGCACGTTGCCTGGTTCTTCTTTGGTACCGGTATGATGGTGGTCTTCTTGAAGCAGGTGGGGACCTCGGAGTGGAGTAGGGATAGGTTAAAGATGTCTGTGAAAACCTCTGCCAGCTGGTCCGCGCAGGCTCTGAGTGCACGACCAGGGATCCCGTCCGGGCCCATCGCCTTCCGTGGGTTCACTTTCAGGAAGGCCGATCTGACTTCGGAAACTGTGATGGTGGGTATGGGTGAATTATGGGTTGCTGGGGCACTCGATAGCGGGTTGTTGGTTACCTGCTCAAACCGAGCATAGAATGCGTTAAGTTCATCGGGGAGGGGTGCACTGCTGCCAGAGATACTGCTCGGCTTCGCTTTGTAGCCCGTTATGTTGCTTAGTCCTTGCCACAACCGCCGAGAGTCTGTCTGTGACTCTAGCTTAGTTTGATATTCTCTCTTGGCATCTCGGATGGCTTTGCGGAGGTCGTACCTGGATTTCTTGTATAGGACAGGGTCGTCTGCCTTGAACGCCTCAGATCTGTCCTTCAGTAGGGAGTCAATCTCGCGGTTGAGCCATGGTTTCCGGTTGGGAAACGTACGTACTGCTTTCTTTGGCACGCGGTCGTCCACACATTTGCTGATGAAGTCTGTGACGGTGGTGACATACTCATTTAAGTTAGTCGCTGAGTTCTTAAATATGGACCAGTCCACTGTCTCCAAGCAGTCACGTAAGAGCTCTTCTGTCTCCTCAGACCAGCACTGCACAACCTTCTTAGCTGGATTCTCCCGCTTGAGTTTCTGCTTGTAAGCCGGGAGAAGGAGCACAGTCTTATGGTCTGATTTCCCAAAGTGCGGTCTGGGGATGGAACGGTAGGCGCCCTTGATTTTTGAGTAGCAGTGGTCAAGAGTGTTGTCGCCCCGGGTGGTACAGGAGATGTGCTGGTGGAATTTTGGCAGTACACTCTTGAGGTTGGCTTTGTTGAAGTCTCCGGCCACAATGAACAAGGCCTCCGGGTGTTCTGTTTCATGGTTGTTTATGACTGTGTACAGTTCATCCAGCGCCTTCCTCACTTCTGCCTGGGGTGGGATGTAGACCGCTGTGATAATGGCTGAAGTGAACTCACGTGGAAGATAGTATGGGCGGCACTTTACGGTCAGGTATTCCAGGTCTGGGGAGCAGTAGGTCGCCAGGGTCACCACATCCAAGCACCAGGAGGAGTTGATGAGGAGGCAAACCCCTCCACCCTTCGCTTTGCCTGAAGATGCCGTGCGGTCCGCCCGGTGAATAGAGAAGCCTTCAGGTTGTATGGCACAGTCCGGTGAGGCGGGGGTGAGCCATGTCTCTGTGAAACAGAGCACACAGCAGTCTCTTACTTCCCTCTGAGAGGTAGGTCTGGCGTTAAGTTCATCCAGCTTGTTTTCAATCGCTTGGACGTTTGCCAGGAGTATGCTGGGGAGAGGGGTCTTGAAACCGCGTTCCTTCAGTCTAACCTGCAGACCGCTGTGTTTCCCTCGCTTTCTCGGTCGGCAGCTGCTGCTGGATGATCCTGGGATCCGATGAGAGACGTCAGCCCTTGTGGAAGGTAGGTGGTTGCGTCTGGCAGGGTCCAGAGCGCTGGCGGGGTCCAGGGCGCTAGCGAGGTCCAGGGCGCTGTTTACATTTCCAGGGTCGCGTCTGGCAGGGTCCCGGGCGCTGGTTGAGGTAGAGGGGTTGCTGGGGGGGTGAGTCTGCGATCCGGATGGGTCCCGGCGTTCTGCAGGCGCGGGAATACCTTGCAGCGTGTTCGGGTCCTCGCGCGCAGTCTCCGTTGTTTTTGGGGTCCTGGGTCGTGGGCAGGGGCTTCCTGGGGTAGATTGGGCTAGGTCCCATGGTCTGTTCCCTTCCTGGGCGCTCCTGGGGTCGGATCTTGAAGTCAGCACAGTGGGGCCTCCATGTGGATAGTTCCATAGTTCTGGAGCATAAGCCTTCAGGACTATTGCCGGAATATTGACTGGGCCCAAAGTCTTTGCGGGTTCCAGTGCCTTCAGTCATCTATTGATATCAAGCGGAGTGAACCGTATTGGCAGGAGACTGACATCTGTGATGCTGGGGACCTCCGGAGGAGACCGAGATGGATCATCCACTCGGCACTTCTGGCTGACGATTGCTGCGAATGTTTCAGCCTTGCCTTTTACACAGATACGCTGGGCTCCTCCATCATTGAGGATGGGGATATTTGTGGAGCCTCCTCCTCCAGTGAGTTGTTTAATTGTTCACCACCATTCACGGCTGGATGTGGCCGGACTGCAGAGCTTCAATCTGACTTGTGGATTGTGGCATTGCTGGGTCTGCCTATCGCATTCTGCTTTCACTGCCAAGTACGTGGGTCCCCCTGTGTCAAAGCTTCACCAGGTTGACACCTCACTTTTAGGTATAACTGGTGCTGCTCGTAGGATGCCTTCCATTGAACCGGTTTAGTTTTATTAAGCTCCAGCCAAGCTTTTGGGAATGTTTTATTGTGTTAAACGCACTGAATAAATATAAGTTGTTGTTACATCTGCCTCATTGTTAAGGAGGTGAAGCACCAGGGGCAGAGTATCTGGAATATGACTTCTTATTAAATAGCTGCAAGGTCTGCATAATCAAAGCAAAGTGACTCCTTCCTGCAAGAAGAGGTTACGGTTTGAAAGATGTGGGAGTTAATGTCTTCAGAAATATAACGACATGGCAATTGGCTTGGCTTTGGCAGGGGTTAGAGCGGAAGCGTTCGTGTCGAGCCAAAGGACTGTAGAGAATGGGTGTGCAGCAACTGATTGTCCTGACTCAATACTTTTCATTTCCGACTATATTACTGCTTTGGAAAAGTGGGAACATTTGTCCTCGCTGACAGCTCGGTGCAGACTCATCCAAATACAAGAGTTTTTATACATCTATGATTTTATTTTGCTGAGGCAGTCCCACATTGAATTTTTCTGAATTGCCGATATAACAGAATCCCTCCAGTGCAGAAGGAGGTCATTTGGCCCTGAGAGTCTATACTGGCCTTTCGAAAGACCATCCTCCCGAGGCCCAAACCCCGTCCTATTCTGCAGCGCTCGTCCGATGTCTCCTTGGCGAGAGGGATACATCCAAATGCCATGGTTACCTCAGGGAACTGCACATTAAAGTGAGACCAGCTATCTGGGATTTACCAAAGAGTGATCCTACCCACTATTCCTGCAACCCCACTCGAAGGGGTAATTTACCGTGGCCAATCCATCTAACCTGCACATCTTTGGAATGTTTACACTGTGGGGGGAAACCGGAGCACCCGGAGGAAACCCACGCAGACACGCGAAGAACGTGCAGACTCCACACAGACGCCTCTTCACCTGAAGCCAGAATTGAACCCGGGACCCTGGAGCTGTGAGGTAGCAGTGCTAACCACTGTGCCACCGTGCCGCCCCTTTTTGCCCTATTTTGAGCTAAGGGGTGCCCATCGGACCTTCCTCTTTTTACTGCCATTGTTCACAATGGAAACAAAAAGGAAGGTTTGCACTTAATCCCTGGATCCACCTTTCTTTCCATTTGGGAGCGTCAGCCATTCTCTGTGCAAAGATTCAGAATGACTCATGTGCCAATTTTCCCAGGCTCCCGAAAATAATGGTTATCCTCCAACTTCCTGACTTGCAATAAAATTTACCATAAAACCCGGTCCACTGGTTGCACAGACATTAAGTAACACCTGTCAGTATTGAGAAACAGTCACCACCCACATGAATAATGTTGATTGCTGATGTCAGTGAAGAATTGGCCCAAGGGCGTCAGAGAACCAATAAGTTGGCCTCCTTCTGCACTGTGGGTTCTATGTTCTATGTTCTAAGTGCCAATGAATAATAAGACACCAAAAATTAAATAAAACAGCTGAGAGGTGATGGAGACACACTTATTAATGCTTCCTAAACTAAAACATGTTTCAACTCGCAAGCCCCATTCACCTCCCCTCTCTCCGCCCAAGGCTCCAAATGATCTAAATCCTGCTGTATCCTCTGACAGTCCTCATCGCTATCCGCAATTCGTGTCACCTGCAAACTTACTAATCAGACCAGTGACATTTTCCTCCAAATCACTTATATATACTACGAACAGCAAAGGTCCCAGCACTGATTCCTGCGGAACACCAATCGTCACAGCCCTCCAATTAGAAAAGCACCCTTCCATTGCTACTCTCTGCCTTCTATGACCTAGCCAGTTCTGTATCCACCTTGCCAGCTCACTCCTGATCCCTGGTGAGTTCATCTTTTGTACCAGTCTACCACGAGGGACCTTGTCAAAGGCCTTACTGAAGTCCATATAGACAACATCCACTGCCCTACCTGCATCAATATCTTTGTGACCTCTTCGAAAAACTCTATCAAGTTAGTGAGACACAACCTCCCCTTCACAAAACCGTGCTGCCTCTCGCTAATACGTCCATTTGCTTCCAAATGGGAGTAGATCCTGTCTCGAAGAATTCTCTCCAGTAATTTCCCTACCACTGACATAAGGCTCACCGGCCTGTAGTTCCCTGGATTATCCTTGCTACCCTTCTTAAACAAAGGAACAACATTGGCTATTCTGCAGTCCTCTGTGATATCACCTGAAGACAGTGAGGATCCAAAGATTTCTGTCAAGGCCTCAGCAATTTCCTCTCTAGCCTCCTCCACAAGGGCAGCATGGTAGCCTTGTGGGCAGCACGGTAGCCTGTGGGCAGCACGGTAGCCTGTGGGCAGCACGGTAGCCTGTGGGCAGCACAGTAGCCTGTGGGCAGCACGGTAGCCTGTGGGCAGCACAGTAGCCTGTGGGCAGCACAGTAGCCTTGTGGGCAGCACGGTAGCCTGTGGGCAGCACGGTAGCCTGTGGGCAGCACGGTAGCCTTGTGGGCAGCACGGTAGCCTTGTGGGCAGCACAGTAGCCTGTGGGCAGCACGGTAGCCTTGTGGGCAGCACAGTAGCCTTGTGGGCAGCACGGTAGCCTTGTGGGCAGCACAGTAACCTTGTGGGCAGCATGGTAGCCTGTGGGCAGCACAGTAGCCTGTGGGCAGCACAGTAGCCTGTGGGTAACACAGTAGCCTGTGGGCAGCACAGTAGCCTGTGGGCAGCACAGTAGCCTGTGGGTAACACAGTAGCCTGTGGGCAGCACGGTAGCCTGTGGGCAGCACAGTAGCCTGTGGGCAGCACGGTAGCCTGTGGGCAGCACGGTAGCCTGTGGGCAGCATGGTAGCCTGTGGGCAGCATGGTAGCCTGTGGGCAGCACAGTAGCCTGTGGGCAGCATGGTAGCCTTGTGGGCAGCACGGTAGCCTGTGGGCAGCACAGTAGCCTGTGGGTAACACAGTAGCCTGTGGGCAGCATGGTAGCCTGTGGGCAGCACGGTAGCCTGTGGGCAGCACGGTAGCCTGTGGGCAGCACGGTAGCCTTGTGGGCAGCATGGTAGCCTTGTGGGCAGCACGGTAGCCTTGTGGGCAGCACGGTAGCCTGTGGGCAGCACAGTAGCCTGTGGGCAGCACGGTAGCCTTGTGGGCAGCACAGTAGCTTTGTGGGCAGCACGGTAGCCTGTGGGCAGCACGGTAGCCTGTGGGCAGCACAGTAGCTTTGTGGGCAGCACAGTAGCCTGTGTGCAGCACGGTAGCCTGTGGGCAGCACGGTAGCCTGTGGGCAGCACAGTAGCATGTGGGCAGCACGGTAGCCTGTGGGCAGAACGGTAGCCTGTGGGCAGCACGGTAGCTTTGTGGGCAGCACGGTAGCCTTGTGGGCAGCACAGTAGCCTTGTGGGCAGCACAGTAGCCTGTGGGCAGCACAGTAGCCTTGTGGGCAGCACAGTAGCCTTGTGGGCAGCACAGTAGCCTGTGGGCAGCACAGTAGCCTTGTGGGCAGCATGGTAGCCTGTGGGCAGCACGGTAGCCTGTGGGCAGCACGGTAGCCTTGTGGGCAGCACAGTAGCCTTGTGGGCAGCACAGTAGCCTGTGGGCAGCATGGTAGCCTGTGGGCAGCACGGTAGCCTGTGGGCAGCACGGTAGCCTGTGGGCAGCACGGTAGCCTTGTGGGCAGCACGGTAGCCTGTGGGTAACACAGTAGCCTTGTGGGCAGCACGGTAGCCTGTGGGCAGCACAGTAGCCTGTGGGCAGCACGGTAGCCTGTGGGCAGCACAGTAGCCTGTGGGTAACACAGTAGCCTGTGGGCAGCACAGTAGCCTTGTGGGCAGCACAGTAGCCCGTGGGCAGCACGGTAGCCTGTGGGCAGCACGGTAGCCTGTGGGCAGCACAGTAGCCTTGTGGGCAGCACAGTAGCCAGTGGGCAGCACGGTAGCCTGTGGGCAGCACGGTAGCCTGTGGGCAGCATGGTAGCCTGTGGGCAGCACGGTAGCCTGTGGGCAGCACGGTAGCCTGTGGGCAGCACGGTAGCCTTGTGGGCAGCACGGTGGCCTGTGGGCAGCATGGTAGCCTGTGGGCAGCATGGTAGCCTGTGGGCAGCACGGTAGCCTTGTGGGCAGCATGGTAGCCAGTGGGCAGCACGGTAGCCTGTGGGCAGCACAGTAGCCTGTGGGCAGCATGGTAGCCTGTGGGCAGCACGGTAGCCTGTGGGCAGCACAGTAGCCTGTGGGTAACACAGTAGCCTGTGGGCAGCATGGTAGCCTGTGGGCAGCACGGTAGCCTGTGGGCAGCATGGTAGCCTGTGGGCAGCATGGTAGCTTTGTGGGCAGCACGGTAGCCTGTGGGCAGCACGGTAGCCTGTGGGCAGCACGGTAGCCTGTGGGCAGCACGGTAGCCTGTGGGCAGCACGGTAGCCTTGTGGGCAGCACAGTAGCCTGTGGGCAGCACGGTAGCCTTGTGGGCAGCACCGTAGCCTGTGGGCAGCACGGTAGCCTGTGGGCAGCACGGTAGCCTGTGGGCAGCACAGTAGCCAGTGGGCAGCATGGTAGCCTGTGGGCAGCACGGTAGCCTGTGGGCAGCACAGTAGCCTGTGGGCAGCACGGTAGCCTGTGGGCAGCACGGTAGCCTTGTGGGCAGCATGGTAGCCTGTGGGCAGCATGGTAGCCTGTGGGCAGCACGGTAGCCTGTGGGCAGCACAGTAGCCTGTGGGCAGCACGGTAGCCTGTGGGCAGCACAGTAGCCTGTGGGCAGCATGGTAGCTTTGTGGGCAGCACGGTAGCCTGTGGGCAGCACGGTAGCCTGTGGGCAGCACGGTAGCCTGTGGGCAGCATGGTAGCTTTGTGGGCAGCACGGTAGCCTGTGGGCAGCATGGTAGCCTGTGGGCAGCACGGTAGCCTGTGGGCAGCACAGTAGCCTTGTGGGCAGCACGGTAGCCTGTGGGCAGCATGGTAGCCTGTGGGCAGCACGGTAGCCTGTGGGCAGCACAGTAGCCTTGTGGGCAGCACGGTAGCCTTGTGGGCAGCACGGTAGCCTTGTGGGCAGCACGGTAGCCTTGTGGGCAGCACAGTAGCCTGTGGGCAGCATGGTAGCTTTGTGGGCAGCACGGTAGCCTGTGGGCAGCATGGTAGCCTGTGGGCAGCACGGTAGCCTGTGGGCAGCACGGTAGCCTGTGGGCAGCACGGTAGCCTGTGGGCAGCACAGTAGCCTGTGGGCAGCATGGTAGCTTTGTGGGCAGCACGGTAGCCTGTGGGCAGCACGGTAGCCTGTGGGCAGCACGGTAGCCTGGGGGCAGCATGGTAGCTTTGTGGGCAGCACGGTAGCCTGTGGGCAGCATGGTAGCCTGTGGGCAGCACGGTAGCCTGTGGGCAGCACAGTAGCCTTGTGGGCAGCACGGTAGCCTGTGGGCAGCACAGTAGCCTTGTGGGCAGCACAGTAGCCTTGTGGGCAGCACTGTAGCCTTGTGGGCAGCACGGTAGCCTTGTGGGCAGCACAGTAGCCTGTGGGCAGCATGGTAGCTTTGTGGGCAGCACGGTAGCCTGTGGGCAGCATGGTAGCCTGTGGGCAGCACGGTAGCCTGTGGGCAGCACGGTAGCCTGTGGGCAGCACGGTAGCCTTGTGGGCAGCACGGTAGCCTGTGGGCAGCACGGTAGCCTGTGGGCAGCACGGTAGCATTGTGGATAGCACAATTGCTTCACAGCTCCAGGGTCCCAGGTTCGATTCCCGGCTTGGGTCACTGTCCGTGCGGAGTCTGCACGTTCTCCCCGTGTCTGTGTGGGTTTCCTCCGGGTGCTCCGGTTTCCTCCCACAGTCTAAAGATCCATGATAAATTGCCCTTAGTGTCCAAAATTGCCCTTAGTGTTGGGTGGGGTTACTGGGTTATGGGGATAAGGTGGAGGTGTTGACCTTGGGTAGGGTGCTCTTTCCAAGGGCCGGTGCAGACTCGATGGGCCGAATGGCCTCCTTCTGCACTGTAAATTCTATGATCTCCCCTGGCAACGCGTTCCAGGCACTCACCATCCTCTGTGCAAAAAAAACCTGCCCCGCACATCTCCTCTAAACTTTGCCCCGCAGACCTTAAACTTCTGCCCCCTGGTGACTGACCCCTCCACCCTGGGAATGAGTGCCTGCCCATCCACTCTATCCATTGCCTCTCAGTTTAAGCCTATACTCTCTAGAGTTTAGAAGAATGAGAGGAGATCGAGTTGAGGTATATAAGATGATAAAAGGTATTGACAAAGTAGATGTTGAGCGGGTGCATCTTCTTGGGGGACAACCTGGAACGAGAGGTCATAGTTTTCGGATAAGGGGTAGAAGATTTAAAACACTTCTTGAAATTACTTCTCTCTCCAAGGATCATGAATTGTGATATTCACTACCTCAGCGTGAAGTGGATGCCGGATCATTGAGTAACGTTAAGGAGGAGATGGACAGAATTTTAATGAGTAATTGGCTGAAGGGTGATGTAGAGTTGGCGGGAAAGTGGAGCTGAGGCCGAGGTGGGATCAGATCGTATTGAATGGCGGAGCGGGCTCGAGGGCCAGATCTCCTACTCCTGATCCTAGTTCTTATGTTGTTACGTTCTAATCCTGCTCCTCAGTCCTATGTTCCCATCGATTCCAAGAGGGAACTGAAAACTCAATTGGAACAAATGACGTGTGCAAAGGCAATGGTGCACTCAATCATGATATAATTAATAATGTGGTGAGCAGAGTGAAGTTCAAGTGAAGCACTATTATTCGTGAACTTTGCATTATGTCTGCAAGTGTCACTCATTTGTGGGTAATCTTTTTTTTAAATGAATTTAGAGTACCCAATTATTTTTTTTCCAATTAAGGGGCAATTTAGCGTAGCCAATCCACCTAACCTGCACATCTTTGGGTTGTGGGGGTGGGACCCACACAGACATGGGGAGAATGTGCAAACTCCACACGGACAGTGACCAAGGGCCGGGATTCGAACCCGGATCCTCAGCCATAGGCAGCACTGCTAACCACTGCGCCACCGTGCTGCCCTATTTGAGGGTAATCTTGAAACATTCTTTGGTGTTACAGTCCCCCTGTTTTGCCAAAATTCAGAAAGACTATTTACCACCCGATACCTAAAGTGATCTTAGAACATAGAACATGGAACAGTACAGGCCCTTCAGCCCACGATGTTGTGCCGACCATTTATCCTAATCTAAGATCAACCTAACCTACACCCCTTCAATTTACTGCTGTCCATGTGCCTGTCTTAGAGTCGGTTAAATATCCTTAATGACTCTGACTCCACCACCTCTGCTGGCAGTGCATTCCACACACCCACCACTATCTGTGTAAAGAACCTACCTCTGACATCTCCCCTATACCTTCCTCCAATCACCTTAAAATTATGTCCCCTCGTGACAGCCATTTCCACCCTGGGGAAAAGTCTCTGGCTATCTACTCTATCCATGCCTCTCATCACCTTGTACACCTCTATCAAGTCACCTCTCTGCCTTCTTTGCTCCATTGAGAAAAGCCCTAGCTCCCTCAACCTTTCTTCATAAGACATGCCCTCCAGTCCAGGCAGCATCCTGGTAAATCTCCTCTGCACCCTCTCCAAAGCATCCACATCCTTCCTCTAATGAGGCGACCAGAACTGGACACAATATTCCAAGTGTGGTCTAATCAGGGTTTTATAAAGCTGCAGCAAAACCTCGCTGCTCTTAAACTCAATCCCCCTGTTAATGAAAGCCAACACACCATTCGCCTTCTTAACAACCCTATCAACCTGGATGGCAACTTTGAGGGATCTATGTGCATGGACTCCAAGATCCCTCTGTTCCTCCACACTTCCAAGAATCCTGCCTTTAACCCTGTATTCAGCATTCAAATTTGACCTTCCAAAAAGAATCACTTCACATTTATTAAGGTTGAACTCCATCTGCCACTTCTCAACCCAGCTCTGCATCCTGTCAATGTCCTGTTGTAACCTGCAACAACCCTCAACACTATCTACAACTCCACCAACCTTTGTGTCATTGGCAAACTTACAACCCACCCTTCCACTTCCTCATGGGTGGGGAACAGAGGGAAGTAGACCTTGGAAAATAGGCAACAGGTTTAGATAAAGGATCTGGATCGGCGCAGGCTGGGAGGGCTGAAGGGCCTGTTCCTGTGTTGTAATTTTCTTTGTTCTTTGTTCTTTGTTCATCCAAGACATTTATATAAACGACAAAGAGCAGAGGTCCCAGAACAGATCCCTACGGGACACCACTGGTCACCGACCTCCAAGCGGAATACGTTCCATCCACTACCACTCACTGTCTTCTTTCAGCCAGCCAATTCTGTATCCAGGCAGCCAGATTTCCCTGTATTCCATGCCCCCAAACTTTCTGAATGAGCCTACCATGGGGGACCTTATCAAATGCCTCACTGAAATCCATATACACCACATCCACTGCCCGACCTTCATCAATGTGTCTCTTCACATCCTCAAAGAATTCAATGAGGCTTGTGAGGCATGACCTGCCCCTCACAAAGCCATGCTGACTATCTTTAATCAAACTATGTTTTTCTAAATAATCATAAATCCTATCTCTCAGAATCCTTTCCAATATTTTGCTCACCACAGACGTAAGACTGATGGGTCTGTAATTCCCAGGGATTTCCCTATTCCCTTTTTTGAACACGGGAACAACATTCACCTCTCTCCAATCATCCGGTACTACTCCAGTGGAGAGTGAGGACGCAAAGGTCATCGCCAACGGAGCAGCAATCTCCTCCCTCGCTTCCCGTAGTAACCTTGGGTATATCCCGTCAGGCCCAGGGGACTTAACTATCCTGATGCTTTTCAAAATATGTGGATAGGCCGACAAGGGGGGAGGCCATATTAGACTTGGTGCTCAGCAACGAACCAGGCCAGGTGTCAGATGTCTCGGTGGGAGAGCATTTCGGTGACAGTGACCACAAATCCTTGACCTTTACCATAGTCATGGAGAGGGATAGGAACACACATCCTCCTTCTTAATATCAACCTGTTCGAGCCTATTAACCTGGTTCACACTGTTCTCATGGGCAACAAGGTCCCTCTCTCTAGTGAATACTGAAGCAAAGTATTCATTTAGGGCCTCCCCCATCTCTTCAGACTCTAGGGACAAGTTCCCTCCACTATCCCTGATCGGCCCTACTCTCACTCTGATCATCTTATTTCTCACATAAGTGCAGAACGCCTTGGGGGTTTTCCCTAATCCTTCCCGCCACGGCTTTTTCATGCCCCCTTCTAGCTCTCTTCAGTCCATTTTTGAGTTCCTTCCTGGCTACCTTGTAACCCTCTAGAGCTGTGCCAGATCTTTGCTTCCTCAACCTTACGTAAGCTTCCTTCTTCCTCTTGATTCGAAGCTCCACTTCTCTTGTCATCCAAGGCTCCTTCACCTTACCATTCCTTCCTCGTCTCAGTGGGACAAAACTATTCAGCACTCGCAGCAAGTGCTCCTTAAATAACCCCACATTACTGTTGTGCATTTCCCCAAGAACAATTGTTCCCACTTTATGCTCCTCAGCTCCTGTCTAATAGCAGTATAATTCCCCCTCCCCCAATTAAATACCTTCCCATACTGTCTGTTCCTATCCCTCTCCATGACTATGGTAAAGGTTAAGGAGTTGTGGTCACTGTCACCGGAATGCTCTCCCACCGAGACACCTGAAGCCTGGCCTGGTTCGTTGCCGAGCACCAAGTCTAATACGGCCTCCCATCTAGTCGGCCGATCTACATATTGAGTCAGGAATCCTTCCTGTACACACCTGACAAAATCTGCTCCATCCAAACCATTTGCACTAAGGAGGTTCCAGTCAATATTAGGGAAGTTGAAGTCACCCATGACAACAACTCTGTTACTTCTGCACTTTTGCAAGATCTGCCGCCCAATCTGTTCCTCCATCTCTCTGCTGCTATTGGGGGGTCTATAGAAAACTCCCAATAAAGTGACAGCTCCTTTCTTGTTTCTGACTTCCGCCCATACTGACTCAGTAGACAAACCCTCCTCAACTACCTCCTTTTCTGCAGCTGTGGTGCACTCCCTAATTAACAGTGCCACTCCCCCCCCTCTTTTACCTCCCTCCCTATTCTTCTGAAAACATCTAAACCCCGGAACAATCTAACAACTATTCCTGCCCCTGTGAAATTCATGTCTCCATAATGGCCACAACATTGTAGTTCCAAGTACTGATCCATGCTCTAAGTTCATCTCCCTTATTCCTGGCACTCTTTGCATTGAAACAGACACACTGTAACCCATTCCACTGAGTCCAACTTTTCCCTATCAACTGCCTATCCTTCCTCACAGACTCGCTGCATACTATTTCTGCCTGTTCAACAGCTACTCTATCCTCTGATCCATAGCTCTGGTTCCATCCCCCTGCCAAACGAGTTTAAACCCTTTAGCAAACCTCCTATCCAGGATATTGATGCCTCTCCAGTTTAGGTGCAATCCGTCCTTCATGTACAGGTCCCACCTTCCCCAGAAGATATCCCAATGATTCACATATCTGAAGCCTTTCCTCCTGCACCAGCCCTGTATCCACGTGTTCACCCGCTCTCTGTTCCTTGCCTCACTGGCCCTGGCACCCGGGAGGCAACATACCTTCCAGGAGTCTCGCTTGTGACCACAGAATCTCCTATCTATTCCCCTAATCATTGAGTCTCATAGAATCATAGAATTTACAGTGCAGAAGGAGGCCATTCGCCCCATCGAGTCTGCACCGGCTCTTTGAAAGAGCACCCTACCCAAGCCCACATCTCCACCCTATCCCCATAACCCAGTAACCCCATCCAACCCAGCACTATGGGCAATTTTGAACACTAAGGGCAATTTAGCATGACCAATCCACCTAACCTGCACGTCTTTGGACTGTGGGAGGAAACCGGAGCACCCGGAGGAAACCCACGCAGACACGAGGAGAACATGCAGACTCCACACAGACAGTGAACCAAGCCAGGAATCGAACCTGGGACCCTGGAGCTGTGAAGCAATTCTGCTAACCACCATGCTACCGTGCTGTCTCCTATCACTATTGCTTTTCTATTCTCCCCCCTTCCCTTCTGAGCCAGGCTCAGTGCCAGAGACCCGGCCGCTAGGGCCTTCCAACAATAGGTCATCCCCCCCAACAGCATCCAAAACGGTATACTTGTTTTGAAGGGGAACGGCCACGAGGGATCACTGCACTGTCTGCCCATTCGTTTTCCTTCCCTGACTGTAACCCAGCTACTCTTGACCTGTAACTTGGATGTGGCTACCTCCCTGTAACTCTTCTCTATTACCCCTTCTGCCTCCCGGATGATCCGAAGTTCATCCAGCTCCAACTCCAGTTCACTAACATGTCTCTGAGGAGCTGGAGTTGGGTACACTTCCCGCAGGTATAGTCAGCGGGTCACCAGTGGTATCCCTCACCACCCACATCCTACAGGAGGAGCATGCAACTGCCTGAGCCTCCATCCCCTCTTAGCTTACAGCCCTGTGAACCAACTGGAACTCCGCCCTCTGACTCTGCTCCCAGTCAGCTGTACTCTCTGTAAACTCCCGACTCCCTTCACGCTCTTTGAGGGAATGTAGGAAATGAAATGAAAGGAGCACCTTACTCCCTCCTCACCGAACTCCCTCAGTCACCAAACTCTCACTGTAGCACTCAATTGCACCCAAATTCAGCACTCAATGCAAACCCTTCTTGACCTTCGTTCTTTCCCCAGCTTGCTCTGGGTGAGCGTAATCCTTTATCGAACGAAGAAATGTAGAATTCAAAATATATCTGACCTGTTAGACACATCTGGAAAACATATTTTCTGTCCTTTCAAGTTTTATGAAAGAAAAATCTTAAATGATTGCGTCAGGTTGTGCACTATCCCAACGCGACTGAGGAACTCTCTAAAATCTAAGCCATCCAGATCAGGAAGGACCCAGGTTTAGTCTTTGGTCTGTTTTGATCTCTTCCGGCATTGCACTCCCAGAGCCCAGAATTCACCCGAGTGCCAGTTGCTTCAGGAAGGGAAAGTAACGCCAGTGCCTCCACTCCTGATCACTGCTTGGCGCTCTCATTGGCAAAGCAACTGGTGATGGCAGGACGTTTGGATGCACTCTCCTCTCATACAGAGTAACGGCAATTAGAGTAACGGTAACACAGTGGCTAGCACTCTGGCTTCATAGCGGCAGGGTCCCAGGTTCGATTGGCCACTGTCTGTGCGGAGTCTGCACATTCTCCCCGTGTCTGCATGGGTTTCCTCCGGGTGCTCCGGTTTCCTCCCACAAGTCCTGAAAGACGTGCTGTTAGGTGAACTGGACATTCTGAATTCTCCCTCCGTGTACCCGAACAGGTGCCCGAATGTGGTGACTAGGGGCTTTTCACAGTAACTTCATTGCAATGTTAATGTAAGCCTACTTGTGACAATAAAGATTATTATTAGTTGGCTGAGGTACCAGACACAAACTGATGTTGTGGAACTGTACCTTTGGCAGAAGGGAATGTGGATCAGAAAAAAGATAAACGCAGATATATATAAATATGTTTACTCATATTTATAATCCTAAACTCACTCTCTATAATTATGTGAACTATAATTAAATAGATTATATATATCAAGATTTTCACTCATAAAATAATTTGTCATGTAACAATTTTCTTCGCCCCATTGTTAACCTCCCTTTCAGCTCGTACAAACTTCACCCTTTTGTGTTTTTATCACACAAATTTGCAGTTTATGCAGTTAATCTTTTTATCTCGGGGACATTCTTTAATTCACAATATATTAAATTTTTAAGAAAACATATTCTGGATGTGAAATTGGCCTGTACCAGCAAAGTGAAAGATCGAACCTGGGACCTTGCCGCCGTGAGGCAGCAGTGCTAACCAGTGCGCCACCGTGCTGCCCAGTTTTGTGAATTTCAGTGGAAAGAAGGTCGGGCACAGTTAAGACTCAGCTGTTGATCCTCCACAAGCCCACTTTGCGCAGGTCGCAGTATCACATTCACTGGCCAGAGTTTTCCAATCTCGCTGAACTCAGTGGACATTTAGCTGGCTCGCCATACCACCGTGGCATGGGACCCATTCCGACAGGGCCAGAAGACCCCGGCCGCTGTCTTTTCATTATATTATGGTGAAGTAAGCTTATAATTTTTTTTTGATTTGATTTATTATTGTCACATGTATTAGTATACAGTGAAAAGTATTGTTTCTTGCATGCTGTACAAACAATGCATACCGTACATAGGGAAGGAAGGAGAGACTGCTGCAGAATATAATGTTACAGTTATAGCAAGGTGTAGAGAAAAGATCAACTTAATACAAGGTAGGTCCATTCAAAAGTCTGATGGCAACAGGGAAGAAGCTGTTCTTGAGTCGGTTGGTGCGTGACCTCAAACTTTGGTATCTTTTTACTGACGGAAGACGGTGGAAGAGAGTATGTCCCGGGGTGCGTGGGGTCCTTAATTATGCTGGCTGCCTTTCTGAGGCAGCGTGAATTATAGATAGAGTCAATGGATGGGAGGCTGGTTTGCGTGATGGACTGGGCTACATTCACAACCTTTTGTAGTTTCCTGCTGTCTTGGGCAGAGCAGGATCCATACCAAGCTGTGATACAACCAGAAAGAATAATTTCTGTGGTGCATATGTAGAAGTTGGTGAGGGTCGTAGCTGACATGCCAAATTTCCTTTGTCTTCTGAGAAAGAGGAGTCGTTGGTGGGCTTTCTTAACTATAGTGTCGGCATGGGAGGGGCCAGGGCAGGCTGTTGGTGATCTGTACACCTAAAAACTTGAAGCTCTCGACCCTTTCTACTTCGTTCCCATGATGTAGACAGGGGCATGTTCTCCACTACGCATCCTGAAGTCGATGACAATCTCTTTTGTTTTGTTGACATTGAGGGAGAGATTATTGTTGTCGCACCAGTTCACCAGATTCTCTGGGCGAAATTCTCCGACCCCCAGCAGGGTCGGAAAATCGCCTGGGGCCGCCTAAAATCCCGCCCCCGCCGTGGCAGAGATTCTCCGCCACCCGAGAAGTGGCGGCGGCGGAATCTCGCCACTCCGATCGGAGAGGCCCCTGCGGTGGTTTGAACCACCTCTGTAACGGCGGGATCAGCGGCGCGAGCAGGCCCCCGGGATCCTGGGGGGCGGGGGCGATTGAACCCCGGGGGTGCCCCCACCGTGGCCTGGCCCGCGATCGGGGCCCCCCGCTCAGACTCCGGGCCAGTGCCCTGGGTGCACTATTTTCCTCCGCGGCCGCCACGGCCTCCGCCATGGCGGAAGTGGAAGAGAACGGTGCATGCGCGGACCGGCAAAAGCCTTTTGGCCAGCCCCGCTGCCGGGAGCGCCGGATTTTTGCGCCAATCTTCTGGTGCAAACCGCTCCGGCGCGGGGCTGGCCCCCAAAGTTTGGGAGAATTCCCCACCTTTGGGGAGGCCCGACCCCTGAGTGGTTGGCGCTACTCCCCTACGCCGGCACCCTCCGTCATGCCGGGTAGGGGAGAATGCCGCCCTCTATCTCATTCCTTTAAAAAAAAATTTAGAGTACCCAATTCATTTTTCCAATTAAGGGGCAATTTAGTGTGGCCAATCCACCTAGCCTGCACATCTTTGGTTTGTGAGGGCGAAACCCACGCAAACACGGGGAGAATGTGCAAACTCCACACGGACAGTGACCCAGAGCCGGGATCGAACCTGGGATCTCGGCGCCGTGAGGCAGTAATGCTAACCACTGCGCCACCGTGCTGCCCTCTATCTCATTCCTGTACTCTGTCTCGCCATTGTTTTAAATCCGACCCACGATGGTGGTTTCATCAGCAAATTTGAAAATCGAGTTGGAGGGGAATTTGGCCACAAAGCTTAAATAACTTAAATATTGCTGGAAATGAGACGTGCTGTCAAAGCTTTTCGACCAGCTCTCATCAGGACCGATTCGGGAGAACATCAATTGTAGAGGGCACAACAATTTATACTGCAAGGGCAGACAGTGCTGATTAATTGGACTGTGATTGGTAGAAGCAATGCCATTGAGAATGCACCAGGGAGCAGTTAATTGTCAAGCTTTTATTTAAATTCAAACCAGGGAAGTCGACTCTGATTGGTCAAGGCATTGCTGTGGGGAATGAACCAGGGAATGACTGTCTCCACAGGCTTTTGTTTTTTTCTGTCCTGATAAGTGCAATATGTAAAGCTTTAACAGTATGTCTCTTTTTGAGCCATATTTAGAACTAAAGTCAGGCAGCTCAGGCTGCTAGGGTAATTAAGGATGGGCAATAAACGTTGACTGATATAGCCAGCGATGCCCACATGCCGTGTACAAATACATTTCAAAAACCATGTGGGGTCAGTGGGCAAGTATCAGAATAGACAGCAAGCTGGACGAACAACAAAGAGGTGGCAGGGGTAAAGGGTCGGTATTCAGGTGGAACTCTGCTCCAGAAGGTTGCATATCCATTAGAATGTTCTTTAAAGCAGAGACAGCTGAGTGTATGATGTTATGGGTAGAGATGCACTGATCCTTTGTAGAGACCAATGTAGGAACGGATGTTATTATTTGCATAATGGAAGTTTTGACTTTAACATGCAAATGTTTGTAAATAGAGAAGATTTTCTCTGAATGACTTCGTCATAAGCATTCCACATTTGCTATCATTTGGAATTCAGTTTTGTTATTTTTTTTCCTGGCCAGTTTGTCAGCTGTGGCTCTTAGAAACATCGAAAATGGGAGCAGGAGGAGGCCGTTTGGCCCTTTGAACCTGCTCTGCCATTCATTAGAATGATGGCTGATCATGCAGCTCAGTTACCTGTTCCTGCTTGCTCTCTATACCCTTCGGTCCCTTTCGCCCATGTGCTTTGTCTCACTCTTTCTTGAAAACATACAATCAGCATGGTAGCACAGTGGTTAGCACTGTTGCTTCACAGCCGCCAGGGTCCAAGGTTCGATTTCCGGCTTGGGTCACTGTCTGTACGGAGTCTGCACATTCTCCCTGTGTCTGCGTCGGATTCCTCCGGGTGCTCCGGCTTCCTCCGACAAGTCCTGAAAGACGTGGGGCGGGATTCTCTTCCACCCCCCCCCCCCCCCCCCCCCCCGGGCCGGGTCGGAGAATCACCGGGGCGGGGCGGCGCGAATCCCCCCCGCCGCTCCGATGCCGGCTGCCGAATTATCCGGTGCCTGTCTTTGGACTGGGGCGGGGATCACGCCGGTCGTTCCACCCCCCCCACCTCCCCCCCCCCCCCCCCCCCAGCGAATCTCCAGGCCCCAATGGGACGAGCGGCCGCCCGTTTTCAGCCAGTCCCGCCGGCGTGGATTAGACAAGGTCTGTATCGGCGGGACCTGGCTTTGAGGGCGGCTTGCGGAGTCCTCGGGGGGGGAGCATGGGAGGTTCCAATACCATTGCCCCACTAATACTGATTTCCTTCAGTTCCTCCCTCTCACTGAACCCTGTGTCCCCCAACATTTCCGGTACGTTATTTGTGTCCTCCTTTGTGAAAACAGAAGAAAAATATGTATTTAGCTGATCGGACATTTCTTTGTTCCAATTATACATTCCCCTTTTTCTGACTGTAAGGGACCTACATTTCTCTTCACCAATCTTTTTCTTTTCACAAAGCTATTGAAGATTTTAGTCAGTCTTTATCTTCCCCGCAAGTTTACTCTCATTCTCTATTTCCCCCTTCTTAATGAATCACTTTGTCCTTCTTTGCTGAATTTTAAACTGCTCCCAATCCTCGGGTCTGGTGTTTTTTTTCTGGCCAATTTTTATGTCTCTTTCTTAGATCGAATACTATCTCTAATTTTCCTTGTAGGCATGGTTTGACCAACTTTCCCCTTTTATTTTTACATCAGACAGAATGAACAATTGTTGCCATTCAGTCATGCACCCCTTCCCGTCTTTTCGGCGGGAATTCAGCTGTTGGAGTGGGCGGAGCTACAGAGTCGAGCGGTGAGTATTTAAACTAGCTGCTTCGCGGATTTGAGTCTTTTCGGCGGGAATTCAGCTGTTGGAGTGGGCGGAGCTGCTTCTCTGCTTCAACAGCAGCCACAGGATCTTTGGAGATAAATTTGAAGAGTGACATCACAGCAAAGCAGTGACTTGATTGGATGGTAAGGAAAGTGCTCCAATTAGCAGTAGCTGGGAGAAATTTAACTCTTCGTGTGTTGGTAAGTATTGTGATTGGTAAGTAAAATCCTTATTCCTTTCACTTATTCGTTATTTGATATTATATTTTTAGTCAGTTAAGGTAAAGTGTAAAAATGGCAGGAGATCCCAGACCCGTGTTATGTTCCTCGTGCTCAATGTGGCAGTTCAGGGACGCGGCCGATGCCCCTGACTCCTTCATGTGCAGGAAGTGTGTCCAGCTGCAGCTCCTGTTAGACCGCATGACGGCTCTGGAGCTGCGGATTGGAGCATCTGCAATGCTGAGGAGGCCGTGGATAGCACGTTCAGTGAGTTGGTCACACCGCAGATTGGGATTGGTAAGGGAGACAGGGAATGGGTGACCAAAAGGCAGAGAAAGAGCAGGAAGGCAGTGCAGGTGTCCCCTGCTGTCATCTCCCACCAAAACAGGTAGTTCGTTTTGGATACTGCTGGGGGAGATGACTCACCAGGGGAAGGCAGTAGTAGCCAGGCTCATGGCACCGTGGCTGGCTCTGCTGCACAGAAGGGCGGTAAAAAGACTGGCAGGGCTATCGTCATAGGGGATTTAATTGTAAGGGGAGTGGACAGGCATTTCTGTGGTCGAAAACGAGACTCCCGAATGGTATGTTGCCTCCCGGGTGCACGGGTCAGGGATGTCTCAGATCGTCTGCAGGACATACTGAAGGGTCAGTTGTCGTGGTGCATATAGGCACCAACGATATAGGCAAAAAACGGGATGAGGTCCTACAATCAGAATTTAGGGAGTTAGGAGATAAGTTAAAAAGTAGGACCTCAAAGGTAGTAATCTCAGGATTGCTACCAGTGCCACGGGACAGTCAGAGTAGAAATTCAAGAATAGTCAGAATGAATATGTGGCTTGAGAGATGGTGCAGGAGGGAGGGGTTCAGATTTTTGGGGCATTGGAACTGGTTCTGGGGGCGGTTGGACCATTACAAATCCGATGGTCTACACCTGGGCAGGACTGGAACCAATGTCCTAGGGGGTGCTTTTGCTAACACTGTTGGGGAGGTTTTAAACTAATGTGACAGGGGGATGGGAACCAGATTAGGAAGTTAGAGGTCAGTAAAGAGGCAGCAACTAAAGCCAGTAAGGTACTAGATAATAAACACATTGTGACTAAGGGGAAGAATAGACAGGGAAGAGATGATGAACGTAAAGGGACAGGTGGTCTGAGGTGCATTTGTTTTAATGCGAGAAGTGTAGCAGGTAAGGCAGATGAACTTAGGGCTTGAATTAGTACCTGGGAATATGATGTTATTGGTATTACTGAGGCTTGATTGAGGGAAGGGCAAGATTGGCAACTAAATATCTCAGGGTATAGATGTTTCAGGAGGGATAGAGAGGGAGGTAAAAGGGGTGGAGGGGTTGCATTACTGGTCAGAGATGATATCACAGCTGTGATTAAGGAGGGCACGATAGAGGATTAGAGCACTGAGGCAATATGGGTAGAACTAAGAAATAGGAAGGGTGCAGTAACATTGTTGGGACTTTACTACAGGCCTCCTAAAAGCGAGCGTGAAGTAGAGGTACAAATACGTAGACAGATTATAGAAAAATGTAGGAGCAATAGGGTAGCCATGATGATAGATTTTAACTTCCCCAACATTGAATGGGACTCATGTAGTGTTGGAGGCGTAGATGGAGCAGAATTTGTAAAGAGCATCCACGAGAATTTTTTAGAGCAGTCTGTAAATAGTCCAACTCGGGAAGGGGCGGTACTGGACCTGGTATTGGGGAATGATCCCGGCCAGGTGGTTGAAGTTTCAGTCGGTGATTACTTTGGGAATAGTGATCACAATTCCGTAAGTTTTAGAATACTCATGGGCAAAGACAAGAGTGGTCCCAAAGGAAGAGTGCTAAATTGGGGAAAGGCCAAGTATAACAAAATTCAGCAGGAGCTAGGGAATGTGGATTGGGAGCAGCTGTTTAAGGGTAAATCCACATTTGAAATGTGGGAGTCTTTTAAGGAAAGGTTGATTCGAGTCCAGGGCAGACATGTCCCTGTGAAAATGAGGGATAGAAATGGCAAGATTAGGGAACCATAGATGACGGGTAGAATCTTCTATAGCTGTTCATGAAACATCCTTGACCCCAGGACCAGGGGCGCAATATTCCATCCTGGAGTTCTATTCGCAACCACAGAAATGCCTATCTATTCCCTTTGTAATTGAATCTCGGGCAGCAAGTTGGGGCAGTGGTTAGCACTGCTGCATCATGGCGCCAAGGACCCAAGTTCGATCCCGGCTCTGGGTCACTGTGTGGAGTTTGCACATTCTCCCCGTGTCTGCGTGGGTCTGACCCCCACAACCCAAAGATGTGCAGGGTAGGTGGATTGGCCAACCTAAATTGCCCCTTAATTGGAAAAAAAAAAGAATTGGGTGCATTACATTTATGAAATAAATAATTGAATCCCCTATAACTATTGCATTTCCACACTCCCCCCCCCTCTGCAGCAGTGCCCATGGTTAAACAAGTTTGGCTGTTGCTGCTTTATCCCGAGAGATCATTCCCTTCAACATTATCCAAAGTGGTACATCTGTTTTGCAGAGAAATGTCCACAGGAGATTCCTGCAGTGCCTGCCTAATCCTCTTGCGCTGCCTGGTCATCACCCATTCCCTTCCTGCAGATGGAATCTTAGCCTACGGTATGACAACATCTATGTATGTTCTATCCTCGAAACGCTGCCTTGCGGATCCTCCACAGTGTACCCAGCCACTGCTTCAGCTTCAGAAACTGGGCCTCCAACAGCTGCAGCTGGAGACACTTCCTGCACACATGCTGGCCCTGAGCATTGGAATTATTCCTGGTGTCCCACATAGAGCAAGAGGAGCACACCACAGCTTTGAGTTCTCCTGTCATGACTTACCCTTTTAAATTAAACCTTCTGGAAGCTATCTCAAATCAAATAATATCAATTACTCTAAGTTTCTTCTTCCCTGCTCCTCATTACCACAGAATATGGCCCTTAAAAACTATCGACTGCGAAGCTTCCGTATCTGCAGTGATGCAATTCCCACTGGACCATACAATGATAAAGTTGTCTCGGAGTCAGAAAGTTGTGCATTCAGATCCCCCCCCCCCCCCCCCCCCCCACTCCCAGTCTATGAACACAAAAGTCCATGCGGCCACTGCATCGACGTATTGAAGAAGATCTTCAATGTCTGACGTGCTCCCTTTGAGATGAAACCTGAAAAGCTCCTGTAGAGTCCGCACAGAGTGACCACAAAGAAAAAATAAGTAGGATGCAAAAACTGGGTTTAGTAACATATGTAAATGAGACGACGCCACTCCCCGAAGGCTTTTCCCGCCCCGATCTTCTCTTAGGTCAGGGATTTTATACTCTGTGGGCTCTGTGTCAGGCGAAGCCCAGTCCCGTCACGTTGCCGGGGAAGCTCGTACTCAGCAGAGGTCACGGGGAACCAGATGGTCCACACCCTGCGATCGCCGTGAGGGTTGGAACACCTCCCTTTCTGTTTACACCCGGGTGGATGTATAAGACCACATAGCACCAGTGCAGAAGACATCCACCCGGACCAATATTCATATCAAACCATTAAAACAGATGATCCGATATCGCAAAGCAGTTTGTGGGACACTGCTGTGAGCAAAGTGGCTGCCCCCTCTCCTACATTGCGATGGCAACTATACTGAAAAAGCACTTCATTGGCTACAAAGCCCTTCGAGACCGTCTGAGGTTGTGAAGGGCGCCATAAAAATGCAACCCTTTGTGCAATTGTGCAGCAGTTATCAATGACTGCTCTCCGATTGGAGTAATTTGTAGTTATAGCATCAACAAGTTACGACAATTTGCTGTTTTCGTTCTCTTATCCTGTGTGGCATTCATCATTTGAGATAATTTATTTGTACCCTATGAAAACTCAAGTCTAAGTGGTGGGAGCTGGCCTAATAAAATGGATGAAAGTAAATAACTTAAAACACTGCAACAAATATGGTTAAGTCCCACTGAAATATCAAATAACAGCACATCCCTTATAATTACAGTGCCCGGCAACAAACTATTTCCTATCCGAGATAATTAAAAACATGCTGCTTCATTGTAAAAAAATGTGCTTCATTGTATACAGGTGCTGGAGGGGGTAAAACAAAATCTCTAAACAGAGAATGGATCTGGAGCCCATAGGTAACTGACGGCATTTGATAGCATTCACCAGCAGTTGTTCACTAACTCAGCATTCAGCCTGGTGTGCGTCAGAAATATTGTTGTGTCAGGCAATCAACTACCCAAAATGTAGTCAAAACGATCTTGGAAACAGGCTAACAATAGAAGGAACACTACTTTATAAAACTGTTAAATATGTATCAGGGATGCTTGTCAGCTCTGCGGCTACCAGGTCTGGGTGGCACCAAGCGAGTATTTACAAATGAAGACAAAGCTAAAGGTTTCCAGAAAGGCCCCTGGAGGGCATATCTGTGGGGGGGGGGGGGGGCAAGGTCTCCTGTGATAGATTAAATCAGGAAGGCATATACCTCCAGCTGACTTCCTGCTAATGCAAAGTCATTCACATGCAGACAGTTCATTTGGATTTCTCCTGAATAAACTATCGCCAAGCTAAACAATGTCACCTCACTCAGAAACATTCAGTTGCAAAAATATACAATGACGACGGGGAACTTGAGAAAGTCAGTGTGAAGCCTGGCTGAGTTAAAGGGACACCGTGTCAGCAAAACGTCAGCCCCTTTCCGTTATTTGTTTCGGAAACAGACGGGGGAATGATGTGAATCATGTCACAATGCCCTCACACCACCGCTGCCCGACAACATTGGAAATTCCTCGACTCGACAGCTGACGGTTTACAAATGGCGTTGTTGCCCCCTTTAACAATTCCGGCACCACCTCTCCCCAAACAAGCTGCAAATGAATGGTTTTGATCAGTTGGTTCACTCATAAAACCGTACCAGCCTCCCCGGACAGGCGCCGGAATGTGGCGACTTGGGGCTTTTCACAGTAACTTCATTGAAGCCTTCTCGTGACAATAAGCGATTTTCATTTTCAAACTCAAGAAAAAGGAGCACAGCAAAGTAGCACTGTTGCTTCACAGCGTCAGGGTCCCTGGGTTTGATTCCCGACTTGGGCCATTGTCTGTGCTGAGTCTGCACGTTCTCCTCGTGTCTGCGTGGGTTTCCATTGGTTGCCTCCCACAAGTCCCGAAAGATGCGCCTGTTTGATGAATTGGACATTCTGAATTCTCCTCAATCTACTAGAACAGGCGCCAGAGTGTGATGACTAGGGGATTTTCACAGTAACTTCATTGCAGTGTTAATGTAAACCCACTTATGATGCTAATAAAGATTATTGTTATAAAGGTTTTTGACTGAAATTTAAATGTGCCACTTTTATGAATCAATTTAAAGCATTTCCTCAATTGTTAAATCCCCCTTCTGAGTAAGTGTTGGCAACGCATTGAGCCACCCAAGGTGTTGGGCTGGAGACGCATCATTGAGCCAGTTTAGGTGTGCAAGCAAATGTTTCATTTGTTCCTGGTTTTACACCAGTGCACCTTCACTCCTCTGGTAGCAACAATATGAGAAGGCAGTGTTTAAAATAGTGTGAAAGGAGGAGTGATCCAGTCAGGAATGTGGTGGGTTGGCCCCCTTATCACTCAGTTTATTTAACTTCCCTTCAATCCAGGGGTGAAGAATTTATGCAGCATCAGACTAAATGTGGTCTCTCCTCTTTTCAGGGTATTTACTGTTCTTCTCCCTTCTCAGGATGCCTTAGAACTCACGTCAGCCCTTAACTACAATGAAAATGGCAGAAAACTGCACTTTTCTCCAACATTAACAAAAACGTAGGCCTTCAAATGCGTGGCTTCCAAGGACGCGAGCTTGTCGCATCACCCAGGTCGCAGCAGCCAGCCACGATCATTCAGCGTACTTCAAGGGACTGACAAGCAACTTGACCGGTGCAAATGCGCAGTGAGCACTGTTGCTTCACAGCGCCTGCACCCGGCTTGGGTCACTGTCTGTGCGGAGTCTGCACATTCTCCCCGTGTCTGCGTGGGTTTCTTCCGGGCGCTCCGGTTTCCTCCCACAAGTCCCGAAAGACGTGCTTGTTAGGTGAATTGAACATTCTGAATTCTCCCTCTGTGTACCCGAACAGGCACCGGAATGTGGCGACTAGGGGATTTTCACAGTAACTTCACTGCAATGTTGATGTAAACCGACTTGTAACAATAAAGATTATTATTATTATGCCGAAAAGTTCAGTACCCCATCTGTGGACCGCACAACTGCTTCAGGAATTCTCCAAATTGCTGAAAGATAAAATGGTGAATTAGCGAACAAATAAAACAGGAGCTGAAGTAAGCCGTTCAGCCCCTTGAACAGGCTCCGTCATTTGGTAAGATCTCCTTCAGCGGGATTCTCCGACCCCCTGCTGGCTGCCGTATTCTCCAGCGGCGGTTTTCGGGCAGGGGCGGGGTTCACGCCACGCCGGTCGGGTGCTGTTGGCCGTGGCCCCCCCCGGCAATTCTCCGGGCCCCGATGGGCCGAGCAACCATCTGATTTTGGCCAGTCCTGTCGGCGTGGGTTAGGCATGGTCCCACACGGCGGGACCTGGCAGGTAAGTCAGCGTGAGCGGTCCTCGAGGGGGGGGTGGGGGATCCAACCCCGGAGGGGGCTCCACTGTGGCCTGGCCCGCGATCGGGGCCCACCGATCTGCGGGCGGGCCTGTGCCATGGGGGCACTCCTTCCTTCCGCGCCGGGCCCCTGTAGGGCTCCGCCATGGCCGGCGCGGAGAAGACAACCCCCTGCGCATGCGCCAGAATACGCCGGCCGGTCTGCGCATGCGTGGAACCACGGCAGCGGTTCTGCGCATGCGCGAGATCACGCTGACCCTTCGGCGCATGCGCAGACTCCCGCAGTCCCCTCGGCGGCGGTTGGAGCAGCGGCAACCCCTCCGGTGTCTACCTAGCCCCCGGAGTGGTTGGCGCCGGTTCTCCCACAAGCGTGGAGACTTAGTCCCCGGAAAGGAGAATCCCGCTCCTTGTGTTTCACCTTCCACGTTCTCATCTACCCCCGGCTCCTTTGCCCTACAAGAATCTATCTACCTCAGCCTCAAAAAGATTCAGACACCCCAACTCACCGCCTTCTGAGCCAAAGAGTTCCAAAGTCATACAACCCTCTGAGAGAAAAGAAATTCTCCCAAACATCTACAGACCCCTCTTTATCCACTGCATATGTTATTCCTTCAAATAACTCCAACAAATTGGTCGAACATGATTTTCCCCTGACAAAACCATGCTGAATCTTCTCAATCGTCTTGGGTTTCTCCAAATTTCCAAGACTCTCTTCAAATAATTGACCAGATTTTCCGACTCATCTGGAAATAGCCTCACTATCCTTGTGCTTTATTCCAATTTGTCAAGTGGTTTTACAAACGACACCTTCACTGAGGTCTGCTCGGGATTTTCTATTTCTTGGATGGATTTTGGCAGAATTGATGTCAGTTCCAATGCAGGATCTTAATGACGCTGGTCCTGATAGCACGGATGGTGGTTGAATCAGTTGAACGTTTATTTTTCATCCTTAAAGGAAAAATATGCATCCCGGGTTTGCTGCTTTCCTGGGGGCCATGATGCTTTATGCCGTTTTGCACCTGTTTTTAAAATTGGGCGTGTGCCACGGAGCTTGGCAGAGATCTTGAGGGTCTCTTGACGTTGGCAGAACAGGCGCGTGAATGGGCCTAATTTTGCCCCTACAGGAAATGCCAGGCCAACAATGGGAGTGACACTTGGGTCTTTTTGGATGGGGAGGAGAGTCCTGCAAAAGGGCAAAGAAGGGAGCAGATTTTGATAGTGTGTGACAAGCACTGTCAACAATATCCCAGTCCAACTCCGAGGACCTTGTGTGCAATGCAGAGAAAGGGTTAAGGAGAAACACAGGAATAAAGCATGAAAATGATAACACAGGAAAAACATGCACAGGAAAGAGAGGAAAATATTTGCACCTCAATGCCGATACAAATGTTTGCAAAGCCTTGCTGGAAAGGCAATGGCAGTTTTATGATGTGTTCGAGGTACAGCAACTGTAGCGGGGGCAGGACACCTTCTACATCTACGCTCCATGCAGGAATTGGCAATGTAACAGCTGCCCTTTTACCTCCTATCCATTCGCCATCCAAGGCCCCAAACATTACTTCGAGGTGAATTAGCGATTTTCGGGCACGTCTATCAATCCCGTTTACTTTATTCATTGCTCTCAATGTGGTCTCCTATACCTTGAGCAGACCAAATGCAGAAGGGGTGGCCCACTTTGCAGAACACCTACGTTCAGTCTGTATGGCCGCTGGTTTCCATTGGCCTGCCATTAGAATTCTCCACCTTGCCGTTGCACTGACATCTCTGTCCTCAGCCTGCTGCAGGGTTCCAACGAAGCTCAGTACAAGCTCGAGAAACAGCCCCATCTCTCAGTTTGGCACTTTACAGCCTTCTGGACATCGCAATGAGTTGAGCAATTTCAGACTCGAACCGTAGCCAACTCCACCAACTCTTTCCTTTTCCCTACATGCGTCCGTCTTACTCTGTCCATTCGATCAGCAACTATTCATTATTTCATTACCTGTCCCTTTCCCTTGGCTCTCCCCCCCATCCCCCCACCCCCCCATCACCCAACACCCCCACCCTCTCAACACTCTTGTCATTTAATGTCTCTGGTCTTCTGTCTTATCGGAGATCTTCCTTTTTGTTCTTTTTTCCACCCTTCCGTTTTTCACATACTTTGACACCCATCGCTTTTCTGTCTATTTCCAGTTCTGATGAAAGGTCACGACCTGAAAGATTGACTCTGCTTTTCTCTCCCGCAGGCCTGCGTTGCTTTTCCATCATTGTCTGTTTTGGTTTTCGATTCCCAGCATCCACAGTACTGCGCTCTTGGTGTGCAGCCATTCCTCACTGTTGAGTCTGGGTTTATTTTGACTGGGTGTACGGCAGCAATTGAGCCAATCCTTCCTATCCACACACATGCATTTTCCAGCAGGAGTATTGGGCTGGCAGGAAGTTAGCTTTGGCTCAGCAAGGTAAGCCCTTTTACCTCTGAGTCAGAAGGATGTGGGTTCAAATCCCGCTCCAGAAACTTGGATATCAAAATCTAAGCTGGCACTCCATTACTGTATTGAGGAAGTGCTGTCCTTTAGGTGAAATGCCAAAGTGAGGTCCTAGATAGATAGATAGAACAGTACAGCACAGAACAGGCCCTTCGGCCCTCGATGTTGTGCCGAGCAATGATCACCCTACTCAAACCCACGTATCCACCCTATACCCGTAACCCAACAACCCCCCCCCCCCTTAACCTTACTTTTAAGGACACTACGGGCAATTTAGCATGGCCAATCCACCTAACCCGCACATCTTTGGACTGTGGGAGGAAACCGGAGCACCCGGAGGAAACCCACGCACACACGGGGAGGACGTGCAGACTCCACACAGACAGTGACCCAGCCGGGAATCGAACCTGGGACCCTGGAGCTGTGAAGCATTTATGCTAACCACCATGCTACCGTGCTGCCCTAATCACTTTCAAACCCGCTGGTAGGTCGCGAGCGGGTGGCGAAGCGATCGGTCGCGGCATTCCCGATCGCAGGAAGAAGTGCCCTACGGCCGTGACTAACATTTTAAAATGCTGGTCGTCCCGCGCATATGTGTCCCTTCAGCCGGTGGAGCAGTGCACAGGTCCAGAGCCCAGGAGGGCAGACCATCTCCTCCCGAAGTCAGCGCGCTGTTCCAGGAGCAAATGTTTTTTTTAACCGACTCGTCTTCTTGCCAGAAGTGGCAGCGGAGAGCAGGTCATGCGCCCGGTACACTGATGTCACATACTCTGGGCACGGAATTACTGAAGAGACGTTCCTCCAGCAAGCAAGCAACAAGACTGCGCGAAGAACTGAAGATGGATCCTATTGTAGTAAGGAAGAGAGGGCCAGAGACACAATCAGGCCAGGATCCCACAACTGAATCTGGTGGAGAGAGTTTATCAGGAGAGTCCACGGCAGGAAATGAAATGAAAATGAAAATGACTTATTGTCACAAGTAGGCTTCAAATGAAGTTACTGTAAAAAGCCCCTAGTTGCCACACTCCGGCGCAGTTCGGGGAGGCTGGTACAGGAATTGAACCGTGCTGCTGGCCTGCCTTGGTCTGCTTTCAAAGCCAGCGATTTAGCCCTGTGCTAAACAGGACAAAGCAGCGTTGGTGTGAGCTCCAGGACCTCTGATAAACAACCCATACAGGAATTTTACATTGAATAACAAAGCAAGTGAGATCATGAGGACAAATCAGGTTCACCTGTCACATTAAAGTGAAAATGGTGGGTCATGAAGGCTGGCCAGTTGATCTCTGGGGAAAAAAGTTTGAAAAACACATCTTTGATGGATGGAAAAGATCTCATGACATTATTTTCAAGACCAGCAAGGGAGTTATCCCCATTAGCCTGGACAATATTTATTCCTCTGGTCATGATCACATTGCCGCTTGTGAGCACCTGCTCACACGTAGAGTCAGAGCTATTTGATCTACTGTTTATCTAGTCCAAATCAGCCACCCAGACTTGCATTCCCTTACACAGATGACCTGCTAGATTTCCTACATTATGACAATGTCTACCGCAAGCCTATCTTCACTGGTCAATTTACACATTGAGACTCCTATAGCTCTGCGGCATTATAAGTTTGGCAATCTCATAAAGAGGGCCAAGGTTGATGCCAAAACAGGATACATCAAAGCTATCCCGTGAGATAATGGCTATTCCGATCAGATCATTGCTCACTGTGTATCGCGCAATCTGATGAATGGTCCTAACGCTGCCAATTTCAGACCTGAAAAGGGCCCAGTCCACCACACGTTACCCTGGACCGTAATTTGAGCAACAGGTTAAGCGAGTCGTGTCATGTTGCTGCTTTGCAGTAACACCAGGAGTGATGTTCACCACTAACAGGAGTGATGTTCATCACTAACAGGAGTGATGTTCACCACTAACAGGAGTGATGTTCACTACTAACAGGAGTGATGTTCACCACTAACAGGAGTGATGTTCACCACTAATAGGAGTGATGTTCATCACTAACAGGAGTGATGTTCATCACTAACAGGAGTGATGTTCATCACTAACAGGAGTGATGTTCATCACGAACAGGAGTGATGTTCATCACTAACAGGAGTGATGTTCACCACTAACAGGAGTGATGTTCACCACTAACAGGAGTGATGTTCATCACTAACAGGAGTGATGTTCATCACTAACAGGAGTGATGTTCACCACTAACAGGAGTGATGTTCATCACTAACAGGAGTGATGTTCATCACTAACAGGAGTGATGTTCACCACTAACAGGAGTGATGTTCATCACTAACAGGAGTGATGTTCACCACTAACAGGAGTGATGTTCACCACTAACAGGAGTGATGTTCACCACTAACAGGAGTGATGTTCATCACTAACAGGAGTGATGTTCACCACTAACAGGAGTGATGTTCATCACTAACAGGAGTGATGTTCATCACTAACAGGAGTGATGTTCACCACTAACAGGAGTGATGTTCATCACTAACAGGAGTGATGTTCACCACTAACAGGAGTGATGTTCACCACTAACAGGAGTGATGTTCACCACTAACAGGAGTGATGTTCATCACTAACAGGAGTGATGTTCATCACTAACAGGAGTGATGTTCATCACTAACAGGAGTGATGTTCATCACTAACAGGAGTGATGTTCACCACTAACAGGAGTGATGTTCACCACTAACAGGAGTGATGTTCACCACTAACAGGAGTGATGTTCACTACTAACAGGAGTGATGTTCACTACTAACAGGAGTGATGTTCACTACTAACAGGAGTGATGTTCACTACTAACAGGACGCTGCCTTGGAGCCAAAAAGATGTCCTGTCTATCACACAAGTGAGCAATGTGGTATGGGTGGACTCCGGAGGGGTTGGCGCCATGCCAGATGGTGCCGAATGGACCATGTGAGTCCGCGCATGCACCAAAGGGCCGGCGTGACCCCGCGTATTTGCGGAACCGCCAGCATATTCTGTCCGGCGGAGCCCTACAGGGGCCGGCGCTGAAGGAAGAAGTGCCCCCACTGCACAGGCCCACCCACAGATCGGTGGACCCCGATCACGGGCCAGGCCACCGTTGGGCCCCACCCTCCCCCCCGGGGTCGGATCCCCCCGCGCCCCCATGAGGACCGCCCCAGCCGACTGACCTGCCAGGCCCCGCCGTGTGGGACAATGTCTAATCCACGCTGGCGGGACTGGCCAGAAATGGATGGCCGCTCGGCCCACCGGGGCCCAGAGTGGCCGCTGCCAACGGCCCCCCGACTGGCGTGGCGTGAACCCCACCCCCACCCCCGGTCGAAAACTGGCGCTGGAGAATACGGCAGCCGGCGGCGGGGCGGGATTCACGCCGCCCCACCGGGGATTCTCCGACCCGGCGGGAGGGTTCGGACAATTCCGCCCCTGTTCTCTGCAGGAAAAAGCAATATGTCCAGGCATTGTGTCCTTTTTGCACTAAACAAAACATGGGGCACAATAGATCTTTGGTGTGTTCTCCATGGCAACATCTCGACCAATCAGAGTAAACCTACCAACCAATCAGCACCCTTTTCTCATATAGTGTAAATTGTTGTCCCTCCCCACATTAAAATTTCTGTCCTGTTGAGTGCAAGACGAAATGCTTCAACTGCTCGTGCCATTTCAGCAATTCTCGAGTTCTGTACTACTAAGTGATTACATTATCACAGGGACGAAACTTCAAGAAGTAGTTAATTGGCGGTAAAGCCCTTTGGGACAGCCTTAGACTGCGAAAAATGCCACATAAATTCAAGTCTTTATTTCTTATCAGACCAATTTTGTCCCTTCCTTAACCTCAGGACATTCGGAATAATTAGAGTGGCTGCCCCAGCTGGAATGGGGTAACGTGTGCCCAGATTGGGCAGTGAAATGGGCACCTTCTTGGTTTGGGATAGTCAGTGGGGTACAAGGCAACATGTTGCTGGACAGCACTGTTCAGAGGGATCAATTATGAAATGCGATAACTGCACTTAACTCATTCCCAGGGAAATGAGGGTGATGCAAAGTTTGTCCTCAAGCATAAATTAACCGGGAACTATTTGCAGCTTTGCTATCTCCTCAAGTCAAAACAAAGCACTAATCCTTTTGGACTCCCGAATTGTAAAGCCTCCAGAATAACTAGAGCGCGACCTAAAACAAAAACAGACAGCAGTATCTCCTCAACCAAGCTGTTTGCAGCACTCCAGCAGTTCATTAACATTGCGCTTGTCTTTTGAGAATAGAGATGAAAGGGGAAGAGGTTCGAGGAGGGAAGCAACCAGACTGGAGCAGAGTGGGTGGTTTATCAAATTCCACAGATGCCAACATCAGGAGAATCAGCTTTCAGCAAAAGAATTCCTGTTTGTTTATATGTTGTTTGTCTGTTTGTTGTTCCGAACAGCAGGGGAACAAGTGGGTTTATCCGTGTCAACTGCAATCAGCTCAAAAGCGTGAATGAAAACGCATTCAATGGGTTAAATAATAACTTCAGATTATCAGCAAATTTGCAGGCAAAGTTTACCTTCCTGTCAGTCAACTTCATTCGGTAAACGTCTCAATCAAATAACACTGAGTATTAGATAATGGAGCAGCTAATTGCTGACAATTACAGCATTCTAAATAAAGTGGAGACAATTAACTCCAAGGAACTCTGTTGGGGGCAGGTAAAGGACAAGCCATTTTCTTTGATGTGAAATTAAATTCCCTCCATTGTTTAGCTTCCCTGAATTTGTTGCTTCTTTTTAAAGAAGGACTTTAGAATCATAGAATCCTACGGTGCAGAAGGAGGCAATTCGGATCATCGCGTCTTCACCGACCCTCTGAAAGAGAACCCCGTCCTACTCCCCATCCCTTAACACCGTAACCGACACATCCCTGGACACGAAGCAGCAATTTAGCCTAACCTGCAGAATTTTGGACTGTGGGAGGAAACCGGAGCACCCGGAGGAAACCCACGCAGAGACGGGGAGAGCAGGCGAACTCCACATCGACAGTCACCCAATGTTAGAATTGAACCCGGGACCCTGGCGTTGTGAGGCTGCAACGCTCACCACTCTGCACCTTTTTTTTGCATTTGTTTGTTTGTTTGATGGATTTCCTAGGAAGCAGGGGGACTGCATAAGTCACCTTGAGAAATCAAAGCTATTACCCGCACCCCAGAATGAATGAAATGAAATGAAAATGAAAATCGCTTATTGTCACGAGTAGGCTTCAATGAAGTTACTGTGAAAAGCCCCTAGTCGCCACATTCCGGCGCCTGTCCGGGGAGGCTGGTACGGGAATGAGAAACAAGTTCGATCTTTCTTAGGCTTACTAAATTGTTGCAGTTTTGTCCCTAATGTGGCTACTATTCTCAAACCCTGACACAGCTGACTGTGGCAAAATAAAGAGTGGACATGGGGGGTGGTGGTGGTGGTGGGGGGGGGGGGGGGGGGAGTGGAATCAATGTGAGAGCATTCCTTCAAGTCAAAGAGGCGCTATCCAAGTCAGAAGTCCGACAAAAGGAAAGTCCTGTCACATTTTGATCTAATTTTACCCCTGCGATGTGGCCCATCACCTTATGGGGTTGGGGTGGTGGTTGCCCACATTATGCCCACAGGTGAAAAGACGTTGATCGCCTTCACGTCCAGGACCTTGAATAAGGCCGAAAGCACATTACGTCCGGATAGAGAAAGAAACCCTAGGAATAATTTTTGGCACAAAACGGTTCTGCCAATTCCTGTATGGGAGGAAATTCACTTTATTGATGGACCACCGTCCACTAACAGCGATGCCTGAACCTGGTACCAGGATTCCATCACTGGCAGCGAGCAGAATGCAGAGGTGGGCATTGCTCTTGTTAGCAAGCTAATACACGCTCAAACAACGTCAGTCAAACCTTGGTGGAAACGCAGAAGGGCTTTCCCGACTATCCTGACCAAATAGTTTGTCGATAAGCAGTTTGTGCGGAAACATTTTACTGCTTCGAGCAAGTAGCTAACACTCCTGTAACTGCAGGACAAGTTCAGAAGCAAACCAGCAATGATCTAGTACTGTCATACGGTGCTTCAAGGAAAGATTTCAGGAGCAAACACTGGGTTAAAACCATGGCTGGGGCGAGATGCCAAAATCAGGGAGAAGGCGGGAATATGTCTGTCTAGCGCTAAAGTGCAGAACTTTTGACCATTCGCTCCATTACATCCGTGGGAATGGCCAGGAGAGGCTGGGCAACGGATACATGTTTATTTTGCCGGAACGTTCGAAAGGCATATGTTTCTCATTCTCGCCAACGCTCACTCGAAATGGCCTGAAATTGGCATCATGAACACGTCAGCGGAAGAAACAATGGAGAGATTGGGTGAAATCTTCAGCGGGTTTGGTTACCCCTGAACAACGTGTGAGGGATGATGGGCTGCCGTCCATTTCGCAAGAGTCCGCACACTAATTGAAGGAGAACAAAATTCAACAGATCTGAACCGCTCCAAATCACCCTGCCACAAATGGGGCTGGCAGAACGTTTTGTACAGACAATGAAACATTCGTTGAAGGTAACTAGAGAACAAGGTTCATTGTCTAAACACTTGAACCAGTTCCTGCTCACGTACAGGAATACCGCGCACTCAACAACCCAAGTTTCTCCAGTGTTGCTAATGGTTAGAAATAAACTACACGCAGCACAAGGTTAGCACTGCTGCCTCATGGCGGCGAGGGCCCGGGTTCGATCCCAGTCCCGGGTCACCATCCGTGTGCAGTTTGCACATTCTCCCCGTGTCTGCTTGGGTCTCACCCCCACAACCCAAAAATGTGGAGGGTCGGTGGATTAGCCATGCTAAACTGCCCCTTAATTGGAAAAAAATGAATTGGGTTCTTTAAATTGTTTAAAAACAACGCACAGCACTCGATTGGCTAAAACCAACCAAGGCAAAAGAAACTGTCAAGGAAAAAGCAGCAGGAGGCAAGTGGATCAACGTTTGGTGACAAGAACCAATCTGCAGAGACAGACCTGACAGAGAATCCAAACGCTGCTGAGCAAAGAGACGAGCTGGACCTTCCCGAGAAACTGACACCAATCAAACCAATTAAGGAAAGCAGTGCTCCAATTGGGAACCAGTTACCGAGTCAACCTCCGATCACTAGAGTGACTCCGCTTAAAATGACCACGGATGACGTCTAAACTAAGCCAAAGACACCAGATGTTGCAGAAAGTTAATAAAAAGTAGACGCCTGAGGTTCACCGACAACCACACAGATTGACGGCAGCCAAAGCATGTGCCGTATAGACTGTTGTTGTTTATTGATTGTTCAAGTTGTACTGTTTATTGTGTCAGGGCCTTCGATTTAAAGAGGGGGGGGGAAATGATGTGTATGGATGGTATTTCTCGTGCTTCCTTGCTAGCAGCCTTGCCGTGGAACTGGGGCACTTAAAGAGACTGACTCCATGACATCATGATTGGCCATTTGTGCAGGCAAACGTGCAGTGCAACATCACAGCCGGCATGTGTTAACATTTTCCAATAAAGCTCTTGGTTTGTTTGAAGCTCTGAGGCCTTCAGACTTCATTTTGAAACTGCAACACTCTGGACTAATTTAAGGAGAATAAAAACACAGAAAACCTACAGCTGAGAAGTAAGTCGTTTGGTCCATCTTGTCTTTGCCAGCCCGTAAAGAGCCATCCGGCCTAACCCCGCTTCCCAGCTGTAGTTCCTCAGCTCTGTAGGTTATGGATCTTTAACCACCGCTCTTTCAGGCCGTGAGTTCCTCACCTACACCACCCACAGGGTGAAAAGATTGCTCCTCAAATTCTCTCCAGTCCTTCTACAAACTTTAAATATATGCTCCCTGCCTTTTTGACCTGTCTGCTGAATGAAGTAGATCCCTCCTATCCTCGGGGCCCCTCATCATTTTATACACTTCAATTGAATGTCCCCCTCAGCCTGTCCTGTTCCAAAGAAAAGATTAAATAAATGATATTAAGGGCAGCACGGTGGCCTAGTGGTTAGCACAACCGCCTCACGGCGTTGAGGTCCCAGGTTCGATCCCGGCTCTGAGTCACTGTCCGTGTGGAGTTTGCACGTTCTCCCCGTGTTTGCGTGGGTTTCGCCCCACAACCCAAAGATGTGCAGAGTAGGTGGATTGGCCACGCTAAATTGCCCCTTAATTGGAAAAAATAATTGGGTAATCTAAATTTATAAAAAAAAATTTAAAAAATAAATGCTATTACCCCGAGATAAATGAGAATTAATATCACCTTTTAGTTCCATCCAACACCTGAAGTGAAAAAGT
The DNA here is from genome assembly GCF_902713615.1 of Scyliorhinus canicula. NCBI lineage: Eukaryota > Metazoa > Chordata > Chondrichthyes > Carcharhiniformes > Scyliorhinidae > Scyliorhinus > Scyliorhinus canicula. The sequence continues at coordinate 194,018,425 of NC_052154.1, read as the reverse complement.
ACGTGCATCAAAAAACACACCGTAAAACAGAGAAATCTTGGATTGTTTATAAATATATACATCAGTCTACTTTTAATTTGGATTGGCATCACCGAGAGCATTCATTCAAGACAAGGATTGACCAATATCCATACTGTGAAACACCGTCAGAACTGTCAGCAGAGTTCTCCAGCAAAGATTGGGCCAAGGAACGACCTGATGTATGTTTCCACATGTAGGCATCAATGCGAGTTTACCACAAATCAATCCAATGAGGAATTCAGGATTTTGCCCAACGACTGGTCAGAATGTGCAACTCACTACCACATAGAAGGTTTTGGTGAATCACATTTTTAAAATTCATTCCTGGCCAGCAACATTCAAATCCCGTGAATACAATATAAAAATGCCGACCTTCAGCTGGCATAGAAGAGTTGTTCTGCATGACACAAAGTCGACAAAGAGTCATAGATTTGATGTTTCAAGTCATAGAATCCCACAGTGCAGAAGGAGGCCATTTGGCCCATCGAGTCTGAAACAGCACCTTATTCAGGTTCTCTTCCTAACTCCGTAACCCCACCTAACCCGCACATCTTTGGACTGTGGAAGGAAACCGGAGCACCCGGAGGAAACCCACACTACACACGGGGAGAACGACAGTCACCTGAGGCTGGAAATGAACCGGGGACCCTGGCGCAGTGAGGCAGCATTGCTAACCACTGTGCCATGGTGTGGGGATTGGGGTAAGGGGAGTGGGAGGGGGATAAGGGGGAGGGGAGCATGTCAGGGTTCAAGAAAGCAGTCTTGTGATGGAGGATGGAAGCTGCTGACTTTTGAACCCACACTGTGGTATGATGTGTGCCAAGCCTCAGGTGGGCCTCACCTGCCAGGAGAAATCTTTCCAGAGCAGGTTCAATACTTAGTCAACCTCTGGCCAAATCAGATATAGCTCAGGACATTTAAGCCAAATCTCAGTAAGTCTGCAGGAGTCATTTCTGATTCTCTCAGTTTGGGAGCTGTTCCCACAATCTGACAAAAAATAACAAGTGAAATCCAACCTATAATTCCTTCCCTCATCAATAAAAAGATGACTAGTGATTGTGTTGCTGCCTCCTGCCCATTGGGTCAAGGTCTATATCTTGACACCCATCCCTCTGAGTTGCCATGACACCTACTGACCCCTTGGCTGGGATTCTCTCTTCTGGGGACTACTCTCCCCACAGCGGCTGGAAAACCGGCGGCAACGACTCCGGTGTCAATGCCCCCCCCCCCCCCCCCCCAAGGTGAGGAATTCTCACCTGTCTAGGGGGCTAGGTGGACGGCGGAGGGTTTGGCGCCTCTCCAGCCGGCGCCGAAGTGCTGGCGCGACTCGGCGCATGCGCCAAAAGGCCGGTGTGAACCTGCGCATGCGCAGAACGGTTGGCATATTTTGGCACATGCGCGGGGGGTTCTCTCCGCGACGCCGGCCATGGCGGAGCCCTACAGGGGGCTGGCGCGGAAAGAAGGAGTGCCCCCAGGGAATAAGTCCGCCCGATCGCGGGCCAGGCAGCCATGGGGTCTGCCCCCCCCCCCCCAGGGTCAGATCCCCCCGCGTCCTTCCCCCGAGGACAGCCCCCGCCGATTTACCTGCTAGGTCCCGCCGTGCCTGAGGTAAGTAATACACGCCGGCGGGACTGGGCAAAAATGGATGGCCGATCGGCCCATCGGGGCCTGGAGAATCGCCGGGTGGCTGCTGCCAACGGCCCCCGACCAGCGTGGCGGGAATCCCATCCCCACCCGAGAAAGGGCGCCGGAGAATACGGCTGCCGGTGTCGGGGCATCGGGGCGGGATTCACGCCACACCCTGGGGATTCTCCAACCCGTCGGGGGGTTGGAGAATCCCACCCCTTGTAATTTAGCCAGCCATACATTGAGTGCATTTCTACCACTGCCCATTTGTACCACACAGGTGTCTACTCAATGGTGTAACTGCAAATGTTACACTTTGCTTCAGTCCACACATGTCTGCGAGGTAGGCGGGCACGAAGCACAGTGGTTAGCACGGCAGTACAGTGGTTAGCACTGTTGCTTTGCAGGTTTGATTCCCGGTTGCGGTCACTGTCTGTGTGGAGTCTGCACGTTCTCCCCATGTCCATGTGGGTTTTCTCCAGGTGCTCCGGTTTCCTCCCACAAGTCCAGAAAGACGTGCTGTTAGGTGAATTGGACATTCTGAATTCTCCCTCAGTGTACCCGAACAGGCGCCGGAATGTGGCGACTAGAGGCTTTTCACAGTAACTTCATTGCAGTGTTAATGTAAGCCTACTTGTGGCAATAATAAAGATCATTACATAAACTGGTGGAATTAGTTCCTGAGTCAGGTTGAAATTGGGAATAACATTGTCCAACTTTATACCTGGAACCTGGCAGCGTGTGCAGAGCGGCATTTTGGAGCATTGCTTACATGGGTGAAGCACATAGACCACCGGAACGCACATCTGTCCGTGAGGATAGATTCGGATCTCTTCAGCAGGGAGCTGCTTCCCATAGCCCTGGATCCATTATCATCAAAGCGGCCAAAACAATATTGCAGTTAAACCACAAAAAGCCGAAACATCGGAATTCACCTTGCTTACTTACAGGAAGAACCAGCCATAATTCCGAAAAAGACACATCAAAAGTCTGATACAGTATAAAGGAACTTTAAGAGCGAAAAGCCAAATAAAGCGCAGTCACCTCAAACACACAGATACAGATACATACCTGATCCATGCTGAAACCTCTAGCACGCTAAACCACGTCCCATTCCCTCCCACTGATCCAAGCAACACTTCAATGCCAAATTCAGATCAAAGCATAACATGGGGCGGCACAGTGGCACAGCGGTTAGCACTGCTGCCTCACAGCGCCAGGCATCTGAGTTCAATAGCAGTCTTGGGTAACTGTGTAGAGTTTGCACGTTCTCCCCATGTCTGCATGGGTTTCCTCCGGGTGCTCCGGTTTCCACCCAAATTCCTGGGTGTGCAGGTTAGGTTGAGGGGTTATTGAGAAAGGGCGGGGGGAATGGGATTGGGCGGCGTGCTCTATCAGAGGGTTGGTGCAGACTGAACAGGGCAAATTGACTCCTTCTGCACTGTAGGGATTCTATACGTCTGTGTTTCTCAAATCGCCTACTATTGACTGTTGTGCATGTACTTGCCCACATTTACATGAGCAACAATGGCACAGGGGCGGCCGTGTGGAAAAATGGCCAGGTTGCTCAGTTATAAAGAGGAGAAATCCAGAAGGAATTCCAGAGCGTGGGTCTTGATTGAAGAAGGCCTGGTCGGCAGTGGAGGAATGATCCAGAGGCCGGCATTGGAGAAGCACAGATATGTTGGAGGGTAGTTGGGCTGGTTGAGGTTACAGAGATAGGGAGGGTTGAGGCCGCAGAGGGATTCGGTCCACCGTGGGGGGGAGATTGCATGTGCGCGCTCAAAGACAGTTACGGTGGACGGTGCTATTGGCTGGCTTTAGAAAAATGGCAGCGGCTCCACAGTTGAGTTCTTCCATCTGCCCATCACCCTTCCACCTACCCCAGCCAACCTCCCCTCACCCTCCCCCCCCCCCCCCCCCCACTCCTCACCCACCCCAGCTCACCCACCACGACAGATTTTCCGTTGGCGAATATGCCTCGCCTTGGGTGCTGACGGGATCTTCTGGTCTCGTCTTAGTCAATGGCTATTTGCGTTGCTCGCTGGCTGAGCTCTGGGGAGCCTGCTGTGGGGGTGCAGGAGGGGTGTGGGGGGGGGGGGGCAGGTCACCTTTGGAAGATCCTGCTGGGGGAGGGGGAGGATTGGAAAATCCAGACCCATGTCTCAAAGACTTGCTAAAGCTTATTAAAGAACTGTACACTTCAGAGGCTGTCTGGAGGAAACATTTAGAATCCCTTCAAACTCAGTACACAGCGACAGAAATCTCCACCTGTGGGATTGTCTGATTCACTGAGAAATTCTGAAGTTTTCTATCATGCTTGTTGAGGCTAAAGTGCTGTTTGAACGATTAAGTAGGCTTTGGGCAAATAACTGTTTATTACCAGCAGTTTACAGAGCGTGAGGGGAGTTAACATAAAGTCATAGTTCTTTTGGGAAACAAATTATGAAATTTATTTTCCTCATCGGGGCACATGTATCATTTGGTCACCTTAGCGGTGGATCTCTGAGGATTCATTGACCCAATTGTTTAGATCTTTAGGATTGAGAGATGTTTACTCCCCGGTACTCGAATCAGACTGAGTCTGGCTTCCCGGACGATACCTTTAAGGCAAGGGTGAAATTTCAAACCAGTGATTTTTCAAGGCCTTACACTCACTGACCCTCACCAACTAGTCAAAGCAGAGGATAGAATGGGTGAGAAAACATCTTCCAGATTGTGTGCCTCAAGGTTCTGATGTTTTTCTCTTAATTCGAGGAATGAGATTCACATGTCGAAGAAAGTTCTCCCCCCCGTTGCTTAAAGTCCCTTTGGTATTTGAGCATGTGGTCAATGCTGTCTGTGAGCCTGTCAAATTACCCCATACCAGGGAACACTGTGAGCAATGCTCAACAACAACAAATCCTTTAAACAGCATCTTCAGCATAATAAAACATCCCAAAGTGCCCCACAGGAACGCCATCTCGCATAACGTGACGCCACAACACCCAAAGTGATCCGATGGGCAAGTCACCAGCAGCTAGCCCAAAGTAGCTGGTGTGGTGAATGTGATTCACACTATATATATAGTTGCCAATATCACTCCAGGTATATATGTTCGTTATCTACCCATTGTAAGTGCAGTTGCACTATCCGACCACCAGGGGGGAGTCGCTCTGGGAGTACGCGAGAGTTTGTACTGTGCTCCTCCCTTGGCTCCGCCCAGGACTCCTCCCCCTGGGACCGATGATCAGTGCCTTAGAGCCAGCCTGCCAGTTCATCTGAAGTTCAACAACGAATAGGCTGGCTCTGTTGTAAGTGTATTAAAGCCTCTGTTCAGATCCGACTACACGTGTTCGCTGAATTGACGGTTCCATCAATTTAATACACTTAAGAAGCTGCCGAAGTAAAGCATGGAATCCGCTCTAAAACCAGGACGTCTAGAACTCGATCCGCAGGATGCAGAGGCGAAAGAAACCTTCTGCCACTGGCTGAAATGTTTTAAGGCCTACCTGGCCTAAATCAGCACCGCTGAAACTACGGAGGAACAAAAGCTCAGCCCACTGCACGCGAGGGTAAGCCACAGAATTTCTACACAATTAAATCCAGCCGCTTCCTACACCGCAGCGCTGGCGATTTTGGACAAAATGTATATTAGGCCCATGAACGAGGTCTTTGCCCGCCATGTGTTCACGACTCGCCGACAACGGGCTACTGAAACTTTAGCTGAATTTGCACGTGAGTTGAACAATCTCTCAAATGACTGCAATTACCAGGCCGTAACCGCGGCCGAACATAGGGAGCTTGCTGTGCGGGATGTTTTTGTAGCGGGCCTTCGATCTAGCTATGTACGCCAGAGACTATTATAAAATGGGGCCCAGGGCTTAGAGACTACCGTAGAGGCTGCTATCACGATGGAAGTTTACTTCCTCAGCCTCAACTCATTTCCCGCGGACCCGCTAACCCCGCATGGGCCCCCGACCTGAGGACCCCCCAAGCCTGTGCTGCAAGGCCCCCCAGCTATCGCGCTGCCACAGCCGGTCCTACTATCCCAGTCAACTACTCAAACTATCCAGCTGCTCCAGCTAATTACTCAGCTCCCCCAGCCAACTACTCAGCTCCCCAAACCAGTTATTCAACTGCTCCAGCCTGCCACTATTCAGCTCCCCAAACCAGTTATTCAACTGCTCCAGCCTGCCACTATTCAGCTCCCCAAACTAGTTATTCAACTGCTCCAGCCTGCCACTATTCAGCTCCCCAAACTAGTTATTCAACTGCTCCAGCCTGCCGCTATTCAGCTCCCCAAACCAGTTATTCAACTGCTCCAGCCTGCCACTACTCTGCTCCCTAAACCAGTTATTCAACTGCTCCAGCCTGCCACTATTCAGCTCCCCAAACTAGTTATTCAACTGCTCCAGCCTGCCACTATTCAGCTCCCCAAACCAGTTATTCAACTGCTCCAGCCTGCCACTATTCAGCTCCCCAAACTAGTTATTCAACTGCTCCAGCCTGCCACTATTCAGCTCCCCAAACCAGTTATTCAACTGCTCCAGCCTGCCACTATTCAGCTCCCCAAACTAGTTATTCAACTGCTCCAGCCTGCCACTACTCAGCTCGCCAAACCAGTTATTCAACTGCTCCAGCCTGCCACTACTCAGCTCGCCAAACCAGTTATTCAACTGCTCCAGCCTGCCACTATTCAGCTCCCCAAACTAGTTATTCAACTGCTCCAGCCTGCCGCTATTCAGCTCCCCAAACCAGTTATTCAACTGCTCCAGCCTGCCACTATTCAGCTCCCCAAACTAGTTATTCAACTGCTCCAGCCTGCCGCTATTCAGCTCCCCAAACCAGTTATTCAACTGCTCCAGCCTGCCACTATTCAGCTCCCCAAACCAGTTATTCAACTGCTCCAGCCTGCCACTATTCAGCTCCCCAAACTAGTTATTCAACTGCTCCAGCCTGCCACTATTCAGCTCCCCAAACCAGTTATTCAGCAGCCCCAGCCTGCCACTATTCAGCTCCCCAAACCAGTTATTCAGCAGCCCCAGCCTGCCACTATTCAGCTCCCCAAACCAGTTATTCAGCAGCTCCAGCCTGTCACTATTCAGCTCCCCAAACCAGTTATTCAGCAGCCCCAGCCTGCCACTATTCAGCTCCCCAAACCAGTTATTCAGCAGCCCCAGCCTGCCACTATTCAGCTCCCCAAACCAGTTATTCAGCAGCTCCAGCCTGCCACTATTCAGCTCCCCAAACCAGCTATTCAGCAGCTCCAGCCTGCCACTTCTGTGGACAAAGCCAGCACCCGCGGCAGCACTGCTCAGCCCGATCCGCGACCTGCAGCAGCTACGGGAAGAAAGGCCACTATGCTAGAGTGTGCCTCGGCAGAAGGGCCCCAGCCCTCAACACCCCAACAGTCCAAAAACATCGCCCCCAGTACCAGCAGGCTTGCGGGGCCCGAAATGCTGCGGCCTACGATCAGGCTCCGCCTCCTCCCGCCACGTGCGATCCATGGGGGCCGCCATCTTGGCAAACCTCCACCATGCGGCCGGCCACGTGCGATTCATGTGGGCCACCATCTTGGACGCCATCTTCATCACCACCCTCCACGTGCGATCCACGGGCCCTAGCTGCATCCCCAGACTCAAACAGCTCATCGGAGGAGTACGACCTCCCCAGGCAGTCACCACATGGCCCGCAACTCAGCGCAGTGTTCCTGTATCAAGCTCGCCAGAACGCAGCGCCATCTACTCGACAGGACGCCCGATCGGAAGAATTTAACTCCCCCGGGCACCCACCACGCGGCCCGCAACTCAACGCAGTCACCCTCGACCAATCTCGCCCCAAGCATCTGAGAAATTTGATGACAGAGGCCCAGATAAACGGGTACAGCACGCCATGCCTCTTCGACTCCGGGAGCACAGAGAGCTTCATACACCCAGAGCTGGTAAGACGCTGTTCCCTCCCTATTTATCCCGTCCACCAAACTATCGCCCTCGCTTCGGGCTCCCATTCCATCCAAATCCAAGGCCGCAATACAGCAACACTAACGACTCGAGGCGCTAGCTATTCCAAATTTAAACTATATGCTTTGCCCGACCTCTGCGCGCCACTCCTCTTAGGCTTGGATTTACAATGTAATCTCAAGAGTCTCACCCTCAACTTCGGCGGGCCCCTGCCCCCACTCACTATCTGCAGCCTCGCCATGCTGCGCATCGCACCCCCCCCTCCTCTCTTCGCCACCCTCACCCCGGATTGCAAACCGGTGGTCACCCGCAGCAGGCGGTACAGCCTGCAGGATAGGGTATTTATCAGAACGGAGGTCCGAAGGCTGCTCAGTGAGGGGATCATAGAGGCCAGTAATAGTCCCTGGAGAGCTCAGGTGGTGGTCGTCAAGACTGGGGAAAAATTCCGCATGGTCGTCGATTATAGCCAGACCATCAATCGCTTTACGCTCCTAGATGCGTATCCCCTCCCCAGAATCGCAGACATGGTAAGCCAGATCGCCCAATATCGGCTATTTTCCACGGTGGATCTGAAGACTGCATACCACCAGCTCCCAGTCCGCCCGGAGGACCGCCACTACACGGCGTTCGAGGCCGATGGCCGCCTCTTCCATTTCCTCCGGGTTCCCTTCAGCGTCACTAACGGGGTTTCGGTGTTCCAACGAGCAATGGACCGAATGGTAGACCAGTACGGGCTGCGGGCCACGTTTCCGTATCTGGATAATGTTACCATCTGCAGCCATGACCAGCAGGACCACGACGCCAACCTCCACCGTTTTCTCCAGACAGCCCAAAAATTAAACCTTACATATAACAAGGAGAAATGCGTGTTCCGCACAAACAGACTGGCCATCCTCGGCTACGTCGTGGAGAACGGAGTCCTGGGCCCAGACCCGGACCACCCGGACCCTCTTAGAACTCCCCCTCCCCCATGGCCCCAAGGCCCTCAAACGGTGCTGGGGCTCTTTTCGTACTACGCCCAGTGGGTTCCCCAATATGCGGACAAAGCCCGCCCACTCTTCAAGGCCACACTATTTCCCCTGTCTTCTGAGGCGCGCCAGGCCTTCAGCTGCATCAGGGACGACATCGCCAAAGCAGCCATGCGGGCGGTGGATGAATCCACTCCCTTTCAGGTTGAGAGCGACGCCTCAGAGCTAGCGCTAGCAGCCATTTTAAACCAAGCAGGGCGGCCCGTTGCATTTTTCTCCCGTACCCTATCCGCTTCAGAACTCCGACACTCCTCAGTCGAGAAGGAAGCACAAGCCATTGTGGAGGCTATCCGACACTGGAGGCACTACCTCGCAGGTAGGAGGTTCACCCTCATCACCGACCAACGGTCAGTCGCCTTCATGTTCGACAACTCGCAAAGGGGCAAAATTTAAAATGACAAAATTCTTCGGTGGAGGATTGAACTCTCCACCTACAATTACGATATCAAATATCGAGCGGGGAAGCTCAACGAGCCCTCGGATGCCCTATCACGCGGGACATGCGCCAGCACGCAAATCAGCCGCCTAAAAGCCATCCACGATGACCTCTGCCACCCAGGGGTCACCCGGCTCGCCCACTATATCAGAGCCCGAAACTTGCCTTTCTCCAACGAGGAGTGCGCAAAATTGCTGCCGTATACATCAGTGACTACCCTTCAAAGTGCTTAATTGGCTGGAAGAAGCTGTATAAACATAAGTCTTTCTTTATGACGTATCGTGGCATCTCGCGCTACAATAGATGCCTAGTGGCTGGAACATGCCTTGAGCAGTCTGCACATCTGGAGGAAGATATTTACATTACGACAGTGTTACTTGATATTCAACCACGGCAACCCCGCTTTCTCTGACTGATGGAGGATAGGACCATTCACAAACATGCAGGTAATATACAGCATGGTGAACTCAGTGTGTGTGTGGGCCTGTGTGTGCAGAATGGGGTCCCACACTTCTTCACTGAGCAACCAGCAAGAAGAGGCCTCTATAAATGATGTTCCTTGTGTCTGCCAACTCCAGCAATCAGGATTCATGGCATCGATGGGATAAGACAATGGTTATAGGAGGTGGCTGACTGGATTCTGTTAGCTACCTCCTATGACCACTGTTTTTCCCCGAACCCTTAGATCTCTTGGTGCCTTTCGTGTTGAAGCTATTCGACCAGGGCTGCCTAGAAATGAACAGAATTAGTCCTGAGCTTCAGCAAATTACCAAAATACATCACTGTAATTTTACGCAGAGAGACTGCAAAGATTAGCTAGAGTTTCTTTTCATACATTTAGATTACCCAATTCATTTTTTCCAATTAAGGGGCAATTTAGCGTGGCCAATCCACCTAACCTGCACATCTTTGGGTTGTGGGGGCGAATCCCATGCAGACACGGGGAGAATGTGCAAACTCCACACGGAGAGTGACCCAGAGCCGGGATCGAACCTGGGACCTCAACGCCGTGAGGCAGCAGTGCTAACCGCTGATGATCTTCTGATGTTTTTAAGCACTGCCAGGAAGGCTGCTGGAAGCAGATTGAAGGGCAACGTTGAGAAGGGAATTGGGTAAATGCTTGAAGAGGAAAAGTTTACAGGAGTAAACTTTGTGGAGTAAGAGCGGGACTAATTTCAGAGGCCTAGCACAGGCAGGATGAGGCTGAATGTTATCACTTGCTCAATGGCTTGTGGTCTGTCCTGAAACTTCGATGTCACACTCTGACATGAAGGCAACGAAGGACAAGAAAAAAAATCCAAGTATAAATTGAAGTGTGAGAGGGCGAGTGTGGGTGTGATGGAAAGATGGCCAGGGGTCCTTTCCCACACTGCTCAAGTGTGTGCTTGATAAATCAACCATGGAGGCGTATTATAACACCCTGGAAGACCTGTGTGGGCAGCGTTGCCCCAACCTGCTAATCAGGACTGATAGCGTGGACAAACAAGATTAAGCTGGAGGTAGAAAATTATAGGACAAAATGGGAGACAAAATACAACTAATTAAACATTTTACCCATGTGCCTGCAGCTCTGGGAACAGGTTTTGCTCTGAACTCCCTGTCTGAGTAAATGAGCAATGCAAAGCAGCTTATACAATGAAACCATTTTATACCTGTCACAAGCCACATTAGTCCTGCTTTCTGATTCTGATGGGAATCCAGCGTGCTTTAAAGCCTGGAGTAAAAATGCATCGCAGATATCAAACCGAGGATTAATGTGCAGTCAATCGAACCTCTTCAGAAGGCATTTCACTCGGGACTGAGTTCCGGGCAGGCAGCTCGAACACAGAGCGAGTAGAGCATTCCCCACGCTACCTGGAGAACAGGTGCGAAGAGGATGTCAACGCGCGGAGCATTCAGACATCACCGTCTGCTGCGGTAGCAACGCCACAATATACAGACCACCAAACAAAAGGGAGGACAAGCAGTTTCTCTCTCTCTCTCTCTCTCTCTCTCGGGCTGAAAGTTAAAGGCAAACAAACTGACCATCCTGAGCGAACATTGTCCGCGGAACCTGACACAATCCCCAGCTCATCCCCATGTACGCATACACTATAGATAACACCAGCACATCCATCTCAAAAATGTCAAGCCACCACAAATCATCTTACCACCGGGATTCCTTCTTTCAAGATTACCTATCTTCCAATTAAGCACCACATGGTTGCTGTGGGTCCTTTGTTTGTCAGGTTCTGTCAGATTATGTGAAAGGAGTAATTTGTTACCCAGACCCTTAAGATGCTGATGTGCTATGCAGTATGATAGAGGACACTTGGCGACTGACAATGTGGGTGCGTTGCAATTTTTCATTCTTCGAGCAAATCCGACCAATGATTCACTTGTTCTGAGTGAATTCGCATTTATTAGTTTCAACAAATGGAAACAGAACTTGTAAAAGCACAGGCCTGCTAACCTGCTGCCTTGAAAGCAATAGTAGCCCAGATTCACCCAAGAGTTAATGTTTTCTTTTTTCTTAAATATAAATTTAGAGTATCCAATTCATTTTTTCCCCCCAATTAAGGGGCAATTTAGCGCGGTCAATCCATCCACCCTGCACATCTTTGGGTTGTGGGGGGGCAGACACGGGGAGAATGTGCGAACTCCACACGGCCAGAACAGTTAATGTTTTCTAATTTTATGTATGAATGGAAGCAAGTCTCTTGTGTCGAGATTGCATTCCCCAACATGATTCTTTTCAAAGCTATTTCATATTTTTTTCCGAACGCTCCTCAAGGTCTGATAAAGCACTGTCGGTGTATTTACAGCGATGCCCCCTGTTCTTTGGCCCAGGCCCCTGGCTGCTTTTAATTTAGAAAAAAAAAGAGAAAAAACAGGGAGTCCCCGGAGCATAATATTTTCCCAGATAAAGTGTCCTTGTTTATGTTTATATGCCAAGAGAATACAGTGTATGTCAGATGGTGAAGAATAAAATAGTCTTTAACGCTTTTCTTTTGCAGTCCACAGGTCAGAACCGTGAAACCAAAATATTTAGGGATGCCAATACCTCATTGCTATGTACGATTAATATTTTATTCACTTATCCTCAGCTATTAGGGGCAGCAGGGTAGCATGGTGGTTAGCATAAATGCTTCACAGCACCAGGGTCCCAGGTTCGATTCCCGGCTGGGTCACTGTCTGTGTGGAGTCTGCACGTCCTCCCCCTGTGTGCATGGGTTTCCTCCGGGTGCTCCGGTTTCCTCCCACAGTCCAAAGATGTGCGGGTTAGGTGGATTGGCCATGCTAAATTGCCGTAGTGTCCTAATAAAAGTAAGGTTAAGGGGGGGGTTGTTGGGTTACAGGTATAGGGTGGATACATCGGTTTGAGTAGGGTGATCATGGCTCGGCACAACATTGAGGGCCGAAGGGCCTGTTCTGTGCTGTACTGTTCTATGTTCTATGTTCTATTTATGTTTAGTTAAGATTGCAAGGCACATTGTGACAGCGTCATATTGAAAAGTCTCACATCTGGAAGAATATGTCAGAATTTGACCTGTTGGCATGAGGTAAATTTCCAATAAAATATCAATAAATCCCACCTAAGAGGCTGTGGAATATTCCAGACAAGAAGTAGCGACTGGGCTCGATAGGTGCCGGCCGGTAGCAGCAGCAATGACAAAAAGGCAGATCACAAGGGGAATAGCTCACAAATTATTTTTGTGAAATTGATCTTGGCTGTCGTGTTGATTTGCCAGTTCTCTTTGAAGATTGTCAGAAAGATATCCCTTCATGGGAGGAACATAAACATTCAATTAATTCCTGATAACAGGAGGAAACATGCTTGCACGTTTGATTTACCTTTTGCGAATTGGATAACTTTTTATTCAGAGATTTGGCATTTTGTTCGAAGCAATGATTTTATTCCTGTGCACTGCAGGATGACCTCTGACCTTGCACTGTCTGTAAACTTCATGTCAGCCAAGATTGTGCTTCCCAGATCCTAAATCGCAGCATCGATCCTGTGCTTGCGGGTTTTACGCTGGTTCCTAACCCAGCAACATCTCGGGCTGGATTTTCCCAGCCCACGACGGTTGAAACATGGACCTCAATCGGGCCTCCGGCCAAATTCGAGATTTGCGCTGGGCGCGCTATGCCAGCACCTATCTCCCCCCACCCTCCCCTGCCAGACCCCTCCCCCTACAGCCATTCCAATGACCCTGAGATAGGAAGAACCCCTGAGACACTCTGAATATGGGTTCGCCCCCCGAGACCTTTTAGTTCGGGGTCTCTGTGGGTGATTCTTTTTTCAGAGGGTCTGGTGGGGCCTGCCCCCTGTTCACGGGGTTTTGGAGGGTCCCTCTATTCAGGGGATCTCTGGGAGGGTCTCCCTGTATTGGGGATCTCTGGTGGGTCTCCCTATCTAGGGAGTCTCTGTGGGGTCCCCCTCTCCAGGAGTCGCTGGAGGGGGGGAGACATCTATTCAAGAGATCATTAGGAGTTGGGCAGGTTGAGTCCCACCCTGTATTGGGGGAGGGTGGGGGGGAACCCAGAAAGTCCAAGGGTGGGGGACTGATCTGCAATACGAGGGTTTGGAGGGCTGCTTTGCGATGCCAGGGGGAGGCACAGCGGGACTTTGCTATCAGGCTGCCTACTCAAAATGGTAACCTGTTAGCGGGATTCCCTTAGGAATCCCTCATATCCCTTGTGTGCATGGTGTGGGATACTGGGAGCGCAAATCAGTTCCAATTCAACTCTGGCAAGGGAACATTGGGCGGGATTCTCCGCTTGCCAACGCCGATATGGTAATCAGCGATCGGGCGAAGAATCCCTTTATTATGGCCGTTTTGGGGGCGGAGCCCCTTCCAAGACAGCATCATCAGGGAGTACGCCGCACGCCATTGGGACAGCCTCAGCGCATCACCCGAGGCCTTCCCCCGACGCTCCGCCCCCGATGGGCCGAGTTCCCGACGGCGCGATTCACTTGTGCTCTCCATTTTCGTCAACCTCACTTGGCAGCTGCGGACTGTGTCCAGCGCCGCCACTGTCGGGGCGGGGGGGGGAGAAGTTCCGTTGGCAGGGGGGGCTTTGGCAAGGGCTGGGGGAATGGTGGGGGGGTGGTCTGGGGGTGGCGAGGGGGAATCCAGGGGGACACTATCTGGCAGGCCGGGTCTCCTTGCGGCCAGCGCCATGTTGAACTGCACAGCCGCGGCTGGTCATCGCCATGCGCATGCGTGGCCACAGACCCGGCCATTCTCCGGCCACTTTTGACGTGGGAACGGGTGTTTTACCCAGAGCCATTGCAAACCACTCATTGATTTCGGGACCAATGAGGGTTTGACGCTGATTTTGGCATCATAGAATGCCACAGGTCCCACGCCGGCCGCGGCACTTAGCCCCAAAATCGGAGAATCCAGCCTATAGTCTCCCGAACGGAGAATCCCCGGCCTCAATTTTAAAATTCTAACTCTTGTTTCAAATCCCTCCAGGACCTCTAGCCTCCCTCTCTCTGTAATCTCATCCAACCCCTACAACTGTTTGCGATCTCAATTCTGGCCTCTTGCACATTGCTGATTTTCATCCTTCCCCCATTGACAGAGATGCCGTCGGATTTACCTTTCCACGCTTTTACATCCTTTGAGGTGCCCCTTGAAACCTGTAGCTCTCTAACCAAACTTCTGTTCACCTGTCCAAACAGGTGACTCACCTGTTTGTCTGATATTGTTCCTGTGTAACGCACAGGAAAGAACAGGAACCGTCCGCAATCTGGACCCCCAATCTGAGGCAAGCTAAAGACCCCCTCCCAACTTATCCGGGCAGAACACAAGTCCTTGATAACCCTGTCAGCTGCCAGCCGCCTGGATTTCACTGCATCATAGCTCTGTTGATGTCGGCTCCTCTGACTGGGGTCGACATCAAGGAGCAGCGGCAAAGCTTTGTCATCCAGGGGACAGCAGTGGATTTGATTTACTTCCCCGAAGAGGTCAGGAAGGGTCAAATGCCAAAGGTTGAATGCTCTATGGCAACTTCCTGCACAACAACCATTGTCGTGGAGAATCCACTTCTTATCATTTGGACTTTGAGGGCATGGAATCCTACCCCATTGAATGGGTGCCCCCGATGCAATGCAGATGGCACCAATTGTACTTGTGATCCTGGGTGAAGACCTTGTCATGGCTTGGCCCCTACCTCTGGGATGTTAAAGCTAATGAATTGGAATGCTGTGCTGTGAAGTGATTTGGATAGGGCATGCCCACGTTGTTCATTACTGACTGGCTGAATGTGACCCTTTCTCATAGAAGTGGGGGGGGGGGGGGGCTGCATTTACTTTCACAGTCACAGGGAGAGTAGTACGGGCAGGTGACCTGGGCAGGTGGCATGCCGGAAATGCATATTGCCCACTTTGGGAAAATGCTCCTCAAGAGTTCCTCATATGACCTCCCTGTTGGGAGAAATAGCGACTCGTGGGTCACATCTTCCTTTAATGGCACCCCACTCTCCTCACCTTCATCCTGTAGTGCTTCTCCTTAACCTTCAATAACTGGTGCAGCTAGAAGACAAGGTGAGGAATCTCAAACTCTGAATAGGAGAAAAAAACGACGTGTTCAGAGAGCAAACCCGTTCTGCAGAATTCAGCACGTGCAGTTTGCGGACTCTGCGGGCTCAGTGACTCCTCTCGTTCTTCATGCTCAGCTGCTCCTGAGGGCTGCTCTGTCTCATTTACCTCACTCAATGTTAACCAAGTTCTAGTTTGGGAGGCTCGCAGGGGCAAGGTCAGCGGCACTCACTCTCGACAGGTGCAAGTATAACTATAATCTTTTATTAGTGTCACAAGTAGGCTGACATTAACACTGCAATGAAGTTACTGTGAAAAGCCCCTAGTCGCCACATTCCGGCGCCTGTTCAGGTGCACTGAGGGAGAATTCAGAATGTCCAATTCACCTAACAAGCGCGTCTTTCGGGACTTGTGGGAGGAAACCGGAGCACCCGGAGGAAACCCACGCAGACACGGGGAGAACGTGCAGACTCCGCACAGACAGTGACCCAAACCGGGAATCGAACCTGGGACCCTGGAGCTGTGAAGCAACAGAAAGATCAGTGGGCAGATTGCACGAGTGCTGGAAAAGGTGTGAGGGCACTCAGAGGGAGCGTTGTTAGCCATGGCAAATCGGTACTACATCTACATCATAAGAATCCAGGGAAATCAGCATAAAATCTGTACTGACACTCCAGTGCGGTCCTGAGGGAGCACAGCACTGTTAGAGGTGCTGGGTAGCCCACATGCCTGTGGTTGAATTGACACCTTTAAGGGGCCAATTCATGGGCACTTCAGGGTCTCATCCATGCCAAGTGTCCAACCCAACAGCTTTCACTCTGTGAGCTGGTAGTGGGCAAGGGTGGGCGTCTCCTTAAGGGGCCCCCGGGACCATCAGAGGGGGCTCCCCGAGGTGAAAAGTACTTTATAATTACAAGTTTTTATTCACATTTTGAGGAAGGTACACTTGTCAGTGGAGGTGAATTGAGCTCAAGGTTATTTAACAATAACTGAAGGACGTAGCTACAACACAAAATCACCCAGCTTGGGCCATCTAAAACAAAATTCAGTCACTGTCTCACCACAATTGCCATTTCATTAGAAAGCAAATGGGGGGAGCAGAGACAATAGACTGAGGCATGTAATGCTATTAAAAAAACGGAGGAAGTCTGCAGTGAGGGAGGGTAAGGTTAACCAGGAACTTACCTATTCTGCATCTTGAGGTGTGCGGCAGAACTTCCTTCCTGTGGACCGTGAGGCACAGGAAAGGCATGAGGTCGGGGGGGTCACCAAAAAATAAATTTGCCAATGGTGCACAGGAAAATACTTCCAATGTCTTTGCTAAGTGTGGCGTTGGCAACCAAAGATCGCAGGGGTTTTAATGGTCCTGTCCCAGAATGTGATCAAACATTAAGATTTCCTGTTCCTTTGGGTTAAGGGGAGAGAAGAAGCTGCAGAATTATTCCAAATGTGCGTGCCTGCGGGTGGAGAAAATAAATAAACGGACGTGCTTCACGTTTTGACACAGAAATTAAAATCTGCTTTTTTTTTTAATGGTGTTATTTAGGCCGACACGTACTGGTAACAATATCTCTTATTAAAGCATTCACATGCAATAGTGTAATAACAGCTAGAAAGAGAGAGGGGTCTTTCAAAGCAAATCAGCTTCACACAGCTCCTAAGGCCTTACTATGCTCCAGTATTACAACAGCCAGCTCTGTAGCAGATTAAATATCATCCTAGGTCACGTTCTCAGGGCCTGGGCACAAGCACCAACATTCTTCCAATTATTCAAGGCTAAAGAGAGTGCGACCCTCCTGACAGTTGTGACACGGCGTGATTAGATTTAGCTCAGTAGGCAGCCGAAAAGTGATCCATGGTATTTAACGCAGGGTGGGATTGCGGGAGGGGGGGGGGGGGGGTTGCAGAGTTGATGGTGGGGGGGGGGGGGGGGGGGGCGAGAGGGCTGGGGGGGGTGGGGTGGGGGGAGAGGCAGGCGCTGAAAGAAATAAGGCAATGCTCGAGTCCTTGTGAGCAATCGAGGCCCCGATGTGCAAGAGAGGCTGTGCAAGCAATTATCGGAAACCAGAAATAGATTGGGATGGAGCAGGGGAGGGTCAGGTTAAGATGTGCTCGAAGCAACATTCGATCTCGATCATAATTTGACCCTACACACAGCCTCCAGTAGCATACTGGAGGAAGAGCGCCATTTAAAAAAAGAGTTGTCTGTACTAAGCCCTCGGGCAAAGGACCTAGGGACAGCACCCCGCCCCCCCCCCCCTCCCCCCCCCCACGACTATAAATTCTAATTCAAAGTTTCCATCAATACAGACATTTCTGATGGGCCTTTCAGATGAGGAAAATATAGGAAAATGAGTTTGTGAACTATGGTAAGTACGGTCAGCGAAAGGGCACATGGTCCTTGATGTGCGAAGTGACCATACGGCGCGAATCTATGAATAGCATTGATGAAGACCCTCCGAGCAGGGTCCTTAAATCTGGCCAAGTCCCACTCATGCCTCGTCCCGGAGACATTTTTTTTTTAGTGACTGGCCGAAAATAAAGCGAAGACCGGCGAATGCAGGAGGCAGACAAACCCTTTGTCCCGATACTGCCTTTTACAATAGGAAATGAGAGATCCTGCTTGAATCCAAAGGCTGCAAGGAAAAACAAGGCCATAAAATGAAAGTCATTCTAATAAAAACCCTGACGACCTCAGAGAGGGGGAGGGGGGTGGGGGGGGGGGGGGGGGGGGGGTGGAAAGTGCCCACTTTGTACACATTCAGACACAAAGGCCAGAGGAAATGCTAATTTTGATTTTAACACACCCTTCCTGGCCTCTGATCAGGGAACCAGCTCCAACAAGAACAGAAGAATTTTTCAGGAACAGGAAAGAAGTCATTAGGCCCAACTAGCCCATTCCTTTCTGATTGAAGAATTCCTTTTTACATGCTTAGACAGAGCTTTGCCAGTTAAATAATAAACCAAATTCGAGATAATTAGAGGAGACGTGCTCTTTCGCCAACGATACACGACTTGTCCACCACGGCTCAACAATGCCCCAACCCCCCCCCCCCCCCCCCCCTCACCCCACCCCCCATACAAAAATACTGGGACAGCAGCCATGTCTCTACCAGAAGCACATTCTTTCTTTACACCAAATCCATGAGTTTATGACTACCTAAAGCTCTGTCTGCCTCTCCCACTCAGCATCCTCACGGTCTCAAATCCTATTGTAGGACATTATTCCTCAGATTTTTATATATATATATATATATATATATATATATATATGTGTGAATCTAACAGTGCCATCTGCCCTGACCTTTAGCCTCAAGAATGACCTGCTCTTTCATGTTAATTCTCCATACAAATGACCTCTCATGTAAGGCTCCCGGGTGGCATTGTTTCATGGCCCCCATTATTTTTTTTTTCTTGACACATGAGTCATTCGTGCAAAAGTGAAAGTTCTTTGAACGTGAAAGAATGGTCTGCGTTGCTCAATATTACTGAAACTGGCAGGTGCTTCGGTTAATCGAGTTTCAGCCTTCCCCATCTAACTCGCAGAGTTCAGTCCGGCTGTGATAGTCAAACAGTAATAAGTCACCCTTCAGTGTCAGCGATGCGGCCCGGGGTAAGTGCAATCTGGCACGGTGCTGGCTTCCCTCACACATTAGAAACGCTGTCACCTGGAGCGGGCCGTCGGGAGCTGTTTCCCATTGGACCAGCCGTCCGCCCTTCCTGGAAAGTGGGAGCGCCCATTTTGTCAACGTGGAACCGAGGTTGAGGACAGAATGGAGGGTCTGGGTTCTGCGCAAGGGGAAAGTTTCAGGCAGGAACAATGAGCAGCCTGAAAATGGGAACTGCTCACAGGGGAGGGTCGATGGGAATTGACGGAGTTTGTCCAAATTGGGGGCGAGTTCTATGAAAGCAAAAATAGAAATTGGTCAATTTCACAGGTCACCTTTACACTTCTAAAGATTATGGCGCTCATAGATTTTTTTTGATAGTCATATAGATGCAATGGGCAGGATTCTCCGTTAGCTGACGGCGAAATCGCATTTAGCGATTGGCTGTAGAATCCCTTTTGACGGCAAAATTGGGGGCGCCTGTTTTCGGATGCTCCGCCCCCTCCAAAACGGCATCATCGGTGAGTACGCCACACGCCATTGTGACGGCCTCAGGACCGGGGGGGGGAGCATAAGTGCGGGGGGGGGGGCGACTTTTTGGTCGTAATGCTAGACACATGCTCCAGACACAGCCTCACAATCGGAGAATCCAGCCCATAATCTTTATTAGTGTCACAAGTAGGCTTACATTAACACTGCTATGAAGTTACTGTGAAAATCCCCTAGTCGCCACATTCCGGGGCCTGTTCGGGTACACAGAGGGAGAATTCAGAATGTCCAATTCACCGAACAAGCACGTCCTTCGGGACTTGTGGGAGGAAACCGAAGCACCCGGAGGAAACCCACGCAGGCACGGGGAGAACGTGCAGACTCCACACAGACAGTGACCCAAGCTGGGAATCGAACCCGAGACACTAGCGCTGTGAAGAAACAGTGCTAACCACTGTGCTGCCATGGCGCCCACTTGCGTCAAGTGATGTGGTCCCGGGTTCAGTTTTGTACCCTTGTATGTCGTCAACTGTCCAAACCCGATTGCGATGGTAGACTGCACAAATGCTGCTGCTGGCTTGTGAACCCCTGGGTTAAAACCAAGATTCACATTCCTGATCAACACCCAATATCCAGTGACCACAGTAATGTGCTTGTTGGCTGGCAGCTAGGGCCCCGTGCTTGCAAAGGCCATTGACAGTCACTATTCAGACTCAATGGCCACTTGGTACCAGGGAGTTGTTCCTATTCCTATCCCTTCTGCTCATATTCAAACTAATGACGGTTTTGATGGAGCAAGTAGAGAGAATCTGAAGTCATGGTTTCTCAGGCAGCAGATCCCTGGCCCCTGTAAGCTTCGGAGAATTGAACAATCTACAGTGGGCAGCTCAAACCATAGCGCTTTGGCCAATGCTGCAAATCTGATGGTCGAACAGCATAATCCTCCTTCAAGCCAAGTTGCCCAGCATTGAAATGAAATGAAAAATGAATGAAAATGGCTTATTGTCACGAGTAGGCTTCAATGAAGTTACTGTGAAAAGCCCCTAGTCGCCACATTCCGGCGCCTGTCCGGGGAGGCTGGTACGGGAATCGAACCGTGCTGCTGGCCTGCTTGGTCTGCTTTAAAAGCCAGCGATTTAGCTCAGTTAGCTAAACCAGTCCCAGAGCTGTTAATCACTCAAAATAAGTTCCAAACGAGCGGGCCCGTTAGGTCGTGGGTGAGGCCGAAATCAGGAACCACGCCAGATGCTGATTGGTTAGCGATCCAGACGCTCCCATTGGCGAGATCCGTATATTGCCGCAGTTTGACCAGAAACCAATAATCACCAATTTAGTCCAATCTTCATTCCATAAACGGGTCCCCTATCGAACAGCGGCCCGTGATCCACCCGCTCACCCGCTCTCCAGCGAGCCATCACACAGGTGCTGTTTAGCACATCTGTTTTAAAACGTGAAGATAGCGGAATGGTTGCCATGGGGATTCAAGGAGGTGAGTAGCCATCTTTGGAATCTAGCAGTCGGCCCTGGGGCACTGGGGCCACTGTCTCAGTGCGAGGGGGGTTCCGAGCTCAGTCGGGGGAGGGGGGGAACGGTCATTGGTGATTCGGCCTCTGTGCTATATCACTACGTCGAGGCATGCCCCGAGGATATACATCAGAGGTGGGAAAAGTCTGCAGCTGATCATGTCCTGTGGCCTCTGATGTCTCTGACAGGCATCCTCTGGTGGGCCTGGGGCTGGAGGTCCACAGCTGACTGGGCGGTGGCACATGCTTTGCCATGTCACCCTGTTCCGGACACTGACCCCGAGAAGTGCCATTGTAAGTGGGTGTGGACTCGGGGGAGCTGGTGACTGTCGTCACTTTCCTGCAGTGAGGCTCCGGGTCGGCCTCCAGTGCTCCTGCCTCCCAGTCGGTGCCCGAGGGGCCTTTGGGGATCACCACGGGACGGAGGAGCAGCTGGATTGAGCTCCAGATGCCCCTGTTTCATCTGGCTCTGCCAGCCCTGGTGCCTCGTCAATGTCCGCACCATGGGGTTGATGCCCTTGGCGATGCCCCTCTGTGAGCGGGCCATGCTCTGCAGTGCCTCACCAATGTCCACCTGCATCTGGGATACGGTCCACAGTGACCAGGTCATGCTGTGGAACGCTTCAGCGATGCCCACCTGTGAGGAGGACACGCACCTCGGAAAGGTCCACCTGCGTCAAGAATACGCCCCCCCTAGCGACTCGGACGTGCTGTCAAGGCTCTCAGCCATGGCCGTCACTGACAGAGCCACACCTTAGACACCACCACTCATGGTGCTGACATCATGCTGCAAGCTCTCCATTGCGATGGCCATCCTAGCAATGTTGGCCTCAGTGCCATGCATCGCTGCAGCTACCTCCTGTGCCCTTAGACTCTGGGCCTCTTCCAATCAGCTATGGAACTGCTGACATCCCCCTCTGTATCTCACAGCCGCACCCTATCGTCTGCATCAGCTCCGGGTAAACTTGGTCCAGAGGTTCAGTTCCTGACTGGGACCCAGCTGGGTCCTGGGATCCAGCAGCCCTCCTGTCTCCCCCGGGGGTTCCTGCCTCCTCCTGATGGGCATCAGCAACTGTGAGGTGCTCACCAGATTGTGCCCCAGAAGCCTGTCCACGATGTTGGCCCACCGAGGTGTGTGTGTCTACGCTGGTGGAGGGTGGAGATGACAGCGGGGTGGCACTCTCGGAGCTGTCCTCCGAGGCGGTCTCTTCGGAGTCGCAGGAAAATGAAGAAATTTCACCTCATTTCGGTCTTAAGTGGCTTCCCCCTTATTTTGAAATTGTGCGCAATAGAGTCCCCAACCAAGGGAAACATCTGACCCGTATCGACCCTGCCTATTGTACGGAATGTCTGCTCAGCTCTCAACATTGGCCCAGAGACTGGACTAGAGCAACAACTTTTTAATTTTTAAGCAGCGCAGAAAGATCGATTTGTTCCCGGAGTGATAAGATAAAAAATTGGTCATTTCATAAACAAGCTTTATTGGGATGAAAGGAAAGAAAACAATATTTAAACCCAGGTTCGCTCACTGTCCGTGAGGAGTTTGCACATTCTCCCCGTGTCTGCGTGGGTCTCACCCCCACAACCCAAAGATGTGTAGGCTAGGTGGATTGGCCACGCTAAATTGCCCCTTAATTGGAAAAAAAATTATTTTAAAAAAGCAGCAATTTACAGGCCCCTGATCAATACTTCCAAAGTGGGGCATAGCATAAAGCAATAAACAATGAGGGCTGGTGAGACGGGCACAGCGTTAATCATGGGTGATGTTCACAAGCACATTGACTGGATTAATCAAACCTCCGACCCCACAACCACCTTCCTTTGTGCAAGTTTGAGCTGCTGGCAGAAAAATACCTTTCACTGTGCCTCGGTACATGTGACAATAAACAAAATCCAACCCCATCCAAGGTATGGCTCCAACCAGCGAATTTTCCCCCTGATTCCCATTGACTCCAGTTTAGCTAGAGCTCCTTGATGCTACACTCAGTTGGCGGCACGGTAGCACAGTGGTTAGCACTGTTGCTTCACAGCACCAGGGTCCCAGGTTCGATTCCTGGCTCGGGTCACTGTCTGTGTGGAGTCTGCACGTTCTCCCCGTGTCTGCGTGGGTTTCCTCCGGGTGCTCCGGTTTCCTCCCACAAGTCCTGGAAGACGTGCTGTTAGGTGAATTGTGCTTTGTGAACTCTCCCTCTGTGTACCCGAACAGGCGCCAGAGTGTGGCGACTAGGGGCTTTTCACAGTGACCTAATTGCAGTGTTAATTTAAGCCTACCTGTGACAATAAAGATTATTATTATTATTTAGTCAAATGCTGCTTTGATGTCAAGGGCGGCCGATTCCACCTCACCTCTGGCATTCAGCTCTTTTGTCCATGTTTGAACCAAGGCTGTAATGAGGTCAGGAGCGGAGTTATCCTGGCGTAACCCAAACTGAGCGACCGTGAGCAGGTTATTGCTGAGTAAGTGCCGCTCGATAGCACTGTTGATGACTCCTTCCATCACTTTGCTGATGATGGAGAGTAAACTGACAGGCGGTAATTGGCGGGTTGGATTTGTCCTGTTTCTTGTGTACAGGACACAACTGGGCAATTGTACACATTGCCGGGTAGATGCCAGTGTTGTCGCTGTACTGGAACAGCTTGGCTAGGGGTGCGGCAAGTTCTGGAGCACAAGCCTTCAGTACTATTGCCGGGATATTGTCAGGGCCCACAGCCTTTGCCAGTATCCAGTGGCTTCAGCCGTTTGCTGCCCCTACTTCGCCCTCTGCACAGACGTGGTCTTGCTCCTACCCCGGCCAGCTCAAGTTGCTCTTTCCTCAAAGGGTGTGAGGTTTCTGAGCTGGTGCATGATTGCGGCTGGTTGTGCCCGCTCACGCTTCTTATGCTCGAATATGTCCTGCAATGGGGAGAGAGTAGGCAGGAGCCGTGCCTGGACAGACGGCGATGAGGGGTGGCATGCGTGGGGCTGGAGTGGGAGCAGGGATGTGAGGAGCAGAGTTGACACTGGGAGAGACCTGGGGGGTTGAGGTGTGGGGGAAGATGGACTTGTGACAGGTGTTGGCAACCCGCGAGGCGACTGGGTGAGAGATCATTCTGGAGGTGTGAGGGGTGTTTGGGGGGGGGGGGGGGGGGGGGGGGGGGTCAAGGGGGAGTTTGGAGGTGGCAGACTTACCCTGGCCACATGAACATGGGTAGACATCTGCGTGACCGTGGATAGAGGGTATTCCGCCTTCGCTGCCCTCCACCTAGGGGTGTTGTAGGGCTGGGCAGGAGCTCCTCACTGACAGCACAAATCAAGCGGGAGGCCAGGATTCACGCGGAGAAAATAATTTAAAAGGCTCAATATTCCTCGAGACTTCCCGGCGACGGCACGGGTGGGATTCACACCAGTTTTCTCAGCGGAACCGGCACTTTGCCAAATTTTTGGTAAGGTTCCGCCTTTAGTTAGAATTTCAGCGGTGCAAATCTGCAACACGATTCTGCAATCCTGCTGCTCGTGTTGCTATTAATGAACAATGTCTTGGAAAACAGAATGCTGGCATGAACAAGAACCTATTTATATTAAGCCTCAGCTTCTGTCGCCTGATGGCTACGTTCCTAACCTCCAAATAGGTGGGGATCTCATTTAATTGTTTACTGAAATTGGCTGAATATTTCCTTTCATCTTCGGCTGCTAATTTTCAATGGTAACATGTTTCAGAATGTTCTGGCATGTGGGTGTTGCATTCCACAAAGGTTAGCCTGACTGATTGAAAAAGGGAGCTCGGTGGGTCTCATTGGCCAATGGGAAGCGAAACATTTCGACCGCACCTGACGAAAAAAGGAATTGCTGATTGCTGTTAAATCTGACGTGGTTGTTGCAAAGGCAGAAAGGTACAGAATGGTGGAGAGGACGGTGGTGGTGGGGGGTGGGGGGGGGGGGGGAGGGCGGTGGGCGGGTGGGGAGGAAGGGGGAGGTGGGGTGGGGTGGAGCCCGAGCAAGGCAGCAACAGTTGAAAGGTTCTGATGGGGTCAATAGTTTCAAAGCCTAACAGTGGGATTCTTCGTTTGGGAGACTATGGGCGGGAATCTCCATTTAGCAACGCAGGAATCGGGACTCGCGATCGGACGGATAATCGGGCATCAGCTGAAAATCGTGGTCGGCGCTGGGCGCCCTGTGGAACGCCATGCTCCGGTGCTTCGATGAGGCTGTGAACACGTTCCACACCCCGCACCGGCGTGGGCACGTAAAACCTAGAGTAGCGTTCGTTAACATATCATTACCGGGCCCCACCCGGTACCCTCCGGCCTCCCGCGATGCTCCGCCTTCGCCGGCCGGAAGTGACGCCCCCGTGGTTCACTTGTGGTATATAAAAACAGGGACCAGGAGCACTGAGGGAGAAAGAGGAGGCAAGGAAAGATCCCAAAGACGCAATTGTGGGCTGACAGTTGTGTCGCTGGCTGGGGGGGCATCTGCCAGGGCCAGGGGAGCAGTGGTGGGCGACCAGGAGATGAGCCGTGGGATTGGGAGGGGGGAGGGAGCATGCGGGGCAGGGGCTGCAGCGTAGGCCAGGGCCACTGTGTGGCCCGTTGCACCTGGATGGGCACAGGAGTACCCGTTATGCTAACCCGTCCGCCCTTCACCCTCTGCTGACAATGGATATCGGGGTCCGGCCACGAATGGTTGGCATCTGCCTGGCCATGGTGGCCCGTGTGGATGCACTGAGGCTGCACGAACAGGAGCTACTCGGGGAGGACCCTGCAGAACAGGACTCTGCCCAGAGGAGCAGGGGCCAACCGCTGAGCTGGAGAGCTGGCCGTCCTACAAACCGAGGAGGCGGTGAGAAGGCGCTGTCACATCAGGCCTGGTCTATACCGGCAGCGCCTGTCATTAGAGGATCTGCCAGATCGGCCATGTCACCGACAGCTGTGGCTGAGCGGGATGACCATGCAAATTCTCTGCTGGATTAAGGCACACCTGGAATGGGGGGGGGGGGGGGGGGGGGGTATGGGTGAGGACACCTGATCCCAGTGGCCATCAAGGTGACAGGCGCCCTGAATTTCCGCAATGCCATCTGGGTCTGCACCACATCACCCATTGACTGTGCTATCATCTTCTGTGTTTGTGACACCTCAGCCAGTGACTGCGCCATCTCCCTCTGGGGCTAGGCCACATCCCTCTGTGCCTGCGCCATGCCGGCCAGCGCCTGGGCATTTCTACTGACATTCCCAGCCATGGCCTGCTGTGACTGGGCCACTGACATTCCCAGCCATGGCCTGCTGTGACTGGGCCACTGACATTCCCAGCCATGGCCTGCTGTGCCTGGGCCACTGACATTCCCAGCCATGGCCTGCTGTGCCTGGGCCACGCTGAGAAGCGTTGCTGCAATGTCCAGGTGGCTCTGGCATATGGCTGCCCGTGAGGCAGAAACCCTGTCCTGGGCCTCAGCCAGTGAATTCCCCAGGTCTTGGACATGTTGACCCATGGCCGAATCTTTCAACTCCAATGCCTCCACCGTGGACGCAACCCATGCTGTGTTGGCCTGGGTGGCAGGCATGCTCGGCGCCACCTCCTGCTCCTGTACGCGGTTGGACCCCTCCACCTGCGCCTGCAGGTGCTGGATGCTCGTCGACAACCCCTCATATAGTCCCTGGCTCTGTGACTGCATCTCCATTATTGATGGAACCATCCATTCCAGAAGCCCAAAACCCATCTGAACGGCAGCTACTCCCTGGGGTCGGCCCACCCTCCGACAGTCCGCCCCCTTGGGTGCTCCTACCTCCACCTGCTGTGCCGAACCATGTATGTAATGCACAACAGATAGTGTCCCAGGAGTCTGTTCACTACCATGCCCAAACAAAGTGAGTGTCTCTGGGATGGTGGATGGTGTTGGAAGCAACTGTGATGGCAAATCAGTGTCATCCTCAAACTCGAGCTCTGGTGTACCCTGGGATTCGGGTCAAGGGCTCCCATCGGTGTCGGTGTCGCCCCCATCGCTGGTGAGCAGCTGGGGTTCTGGCTGTGGCTGAGGGCGGGGGTGGGGGACACCAGGAGGGTCCGCCCCATCACCAGAAGCTCCTACGAGACACAAGACAGGACACATGATTACAGGCCGGGGAGGCGAGGGGGCGGGGGGGGGGGGGGGGTAGTGGGGTGGTGGAGGAGTGTTGGGGAGGGGGAAAGGAGTGTGTTGGGGAAGGGGGAGGAGAGTAGAGGTTTTGGTGGTGATGGAGCGTGAGTGTGGGGGTGGTGTGGGGATGGTTGTGGGGTGGTGCGGTAGTGGTGTGAGAGGGACATGAGGAACCACAACTCGGGGCTGCGCGCCTTGCTGCCACCTTGTTGGCTGGGATGGTGTGTGTGTGGGGGGGTTGGGGGGGGAGGGGAGGGGGGGTGAAGTGTGTATGTGCAGCTGCAGCTTGTCAGCCTCCTGAGTGTCAATCGTGAAACCAGCGAATCCGGCACCATTTCCCATTGGAATCGATTGTGTTCCACGTGTCGCTGGTGCCAGCCCCTCAACGGTAACGGAATCGGTCCAGGTGCGGCGCCAGCTTTACTGTCGTGGAACTCCACGCACCCTGCTCTACCGTCAATACTTTCTTGGGACTCGCGTTCGGCAATTGGCCGGAGAATCCGGCTTTACGCCGAATTTGGGGGCAGTGTCATTTTTCGGATGCTGCACCCTCTCAATGGGCGGCACGGTGGCACAGCGGGTGGCACAGCGGGTGGCACAGTAGCACTGCTGCCTCACAGCGTCAGGGGCCCGGGGCCAATTCCGCGGAGCCTTGGGTGACTGTCTGTGCGGAGTCTGCACTTTCTCCCCGTGTCTGCGTGGGTTTCTTCCGGGTGCTCCGGTTTCCTCCCACAGTCCAAAGATGTGCAGGTTAGGTGGATTGGCCGTGATAAATTGCCCCTTAGTGCCCAGGGTTATGCAGGTTGGGTGGGGTTACAGGGAGAGAAATTAGGTAGGGTGCTCTTTCAGTGGGTCGGCGCGGACTCGATGGACAAAATGGTCTCCTTCTGCACTGTAGGGGATTCCATGTCTATGATATGTCAATGACTATTTACCATCCATGACAGAGTGAACTGCTCCCTCAGTTCCCCTGCTGGAACTCCCTCTCTGCATCTGTCTGCATTTCGCTACATTCAAAGTATCCTTAAATTCTACTGTTTTGACTGCGCTTTAGTCACCGGTTGGCGGTCCATTCCCCATTTGTGTGGCTGCTTACCTCGAGCCATAATGAATGGCGGAACAGGCTCAAAGGGCCAAAGAGTGCCTCCTAGTGCAGTACTGTGGGAATGCTGCAAGAAATGGGGGTGCTGCAAGAAATGGGGGTGCTGTCTTTCTGATGAGATGTTGAACCTCTCCGGTGGATATACGCGATCCCATGCGATTATTTCAGGAATGTTGTTACTGGTCAATATTTAACCTGAATCAAATGACTGAAACAGATTACCTGGCCATTGCCACTTTGCTATTGTGGGATTTTGCACTGGCCAAATTGGCTGCTGCACGTGTTACATCACTAACTGTGATAACGAAGCACTTACTTCATTGGCTATGACGCACTTTGTGATGTCCCAGTGTCATAAAATGCACGATATAAATGCAATTGTTTTTACTACATTTAAACACTATCCCAGTATGCTCGCATGTGGCAGTGTTCCATTGATGATGATCAGGTAAAACTATAGCACAGTGAGTTCATTTAGTTGGCAACGTCAATTTAATCACTCAATTATATAAAGCCCTTATATTTCTATAGACCCATTCACCAACTCCATCGTCCCAAAGCACTTTATAGCCAATCAAGTATTATTGCAATATATGGATAATAAACATTTGTTACAATTTTATGTTCTTTAAATGCTGTTCCATAAATTTTTATAATGCGTCTGTTTCACAAACATTCTGATCTGTGCAGAATTTGTCAAAACGTAACCCATTTGTCTATATCGCGGTGACTTTAGGAGTTTGAAAAAATCGCTCTGTCTCGGTATTTCAGTAAAGAATTAGCTCCCATCCACAGCGAATATTCCAAACTGAATTTGGGGATAAAGTTATTAATAGTAGCTTTTTAAAGAAAGTACAAAGTACAAGCCTTTATCTACAGCAATCTGGCCACAGAAGCAGTCAAACATCACAAGGCTCATCTTCTTTTCTTGAAGAGAAAAAATTGCGTCAATATTGTTTCTTGTTCGAGATAGATAGGAAACACCAGCAGTGACTTTGTTGCTTGGAATGTGCTTTTGATGTGCTGGCAGAAAATGAAACTGGTATGATTTCACATCCTGTTCATTTTAATAAGGAACAAAACCCCTGACAAATGCACATTTGCAAAGTTAGTTCCTTCCCTTATAGATTAGGCACGGTCCACTCACTATTGAAATGATTTGTCCACGAACTGTGGTGTGATGCTGGTAATGTGGCATAATGTGTGATGCTGGTAATCATTGCATAGTGATGGCATTACAGCCACCGAGGCCCATGGCATCTATATAAGAACTTTGTACTTTACAGATCTGCGGTGATGAAAATGTCAGACACTCATATGAACAGACTGACCTGGACAACACTTGGAAAACAATATGAGTTCAATCTCAATAAATATCAATAGCACTGTTGCTTCACAGCGGCAGGAACCCGGTTCGATTCCCAGCTTGGGTCACTGTCTTTGCGGAGTCTGTACGTTCTCCCCATGTCCGCGTGGGTTTCCTCCGGGTGCTCCGGTTTCCTCCCACAACTCCCGAAAGACGTGCTTGTCAGGTGAATTGGACATTCTGAATTCTCCCTCCCCGTATCCGAACAGACGCCGGAGTGTGGCGACCAGGGGCTTTTCACAGTAACTTCATTGCAATGTTAATGTAAGCCTACTTGTGACACTAATAAAGATTATTATTATTATATCAATAAACCAAAGAACCTTTCACATGTTTTACAATTGGCTGCTTTCTCAATAGCAACTTCAAGCAAAATGAAATGAAATTAAATGAAAATGGAAAATCGCTTATTGTCACGAGTAGGCTTCACTGAAGTTACTGTGAAAAGCCCCTAGTTGCCACATTCCGGTGCCTGTCCGGGGAGGCTGGTATGGGAAATGTTGCAAACAGGTCAGAAATGCCTAACAATACAAGGCTTTTCACAGCAAAGTCTTAGACCGTTAAAGTTATAAAGGAAGTATGGAGCGTAAAACAGTCCTGGAGTGTTACTTTAAGTGCTAAGGGAAAGTTATGGATGTGCTTTGAAGTAATTTGTTAATCCAAATCAGGTTCCAATCAGTTCTTTTTGCCCCTTCTCATTTTGACCAGTTCAATTTAGATTATACCTCAGCCGCCTCCTCCTTCTATAATAATAATAATTGCTTATTGTCACAAGTAGGGCAGCACGGTAGCATGGTGGTTAGCATAAATGCTTCACAGCTCCAGGGTCCCAGGTTCGATTCCCAGCTTGGGTCACTGTCTGTGCGGAGTCTGCACGTCCTCCCCGTGTGTGCGTGGGTTTCCTCCGGGTGCTCCAGTTTCCTCCCACAGTCCAAAGATGTGCGGGTTAGGTGGATTGGCCATGCTAAATTGCCCGTAGTGTCCTAATAGTAAGGTTAAGGGGGGGAGTTGTTGGGTTGCGGGTATAGGGTGGATACGTGGGTTTGAGTAGGGTGATCATTGCTCGGCACAACATCGAGGGCTGAAGGGCCTGTTCTGTGCTGCACTGTTCTATGTTCTATGTAGGCTTCAATGAAGTTACTGTGAAAAGCCCCTAGTTGCCACATTCCGGCACCTATTCGGGGAGGCTGGTACGGGAATTTAACCGTGCTGCTGGCCTGCCTTGGTCTGCTTTCAAAGCCAGCGATTTAGCCCTGTGCTAAACTGGTATTGTTCTGCATTACAAGCCAGCTGTTTAGCCCACTGTGCTAAGCCAGCCCCTTCTTTGAGCAGGTTAGTGCTGGCAGACAGGTGTTGGGACAGGAATGGCCGGCAGCTGTTTATTAAGTGGACTGCAACACGCAGAGATTGAAATTTAGGAATAAGCTGCTCTGAATCCAACTCGAAATTGTGCCCTGCTCAATGGTGAGTTTGGGAATTTCCAGTAAACTATCTCACTCTGTCCACATTGGACTCATTAATGTTTATTTTATTCTGTTTAACTTTAAATTCATGGTAACAGTATATGGTGTTTGCTTATATTACTCATTTACCCTCTTTCCATTCAAGATTGCAAAGATAGTTTTGTCATGTATCACATCCTGTATGATTCTGCCTGGACAGTAACTGATTAAATATGTATAATATACACAAGGTGGCAATGCTTGTGTGGCAGAGGAAATGTTATTTTTCAGTAAAACAGCTTCTTTCTGATAGCTGGTTGTACAGGAACCTTCTTTCCCCTTTCGCTCAGCACAAAGTCATGTGACAATATTTATCAGTCATAACGTCCATACATAACAGGAGCTAATCCAACTGTATGAATGGGACAGGAAACAGCACATCATTGATAGCCAAAGCAACAACAACAATCTGCATTGATATAGCAGCTTTAACATTCTAAAATGTCCCTTGCAATATGTTTTGGCAAATCTTTGTGTGTATTTGAGTTAAAAATGGTTGAGAACGGTGGGGTGGCACGGTGGCGCAGTGGTTACGATGCGGAGGACCTGGGTTCGACCCCAGTCCTGGGTCACTGTCCATGTGGAGTTTGCACGTTCTCCCCGTGTCTGCGTGGGTCTCACCCCCACAACCCACAACGATGTGCAGGGTAGGTGGATTGGCCACACTAAAATGCCCCCTAATTGGAAAAAAATAATTGTGTAATCTAAATTAAGAAATGGTTGAGAACGTGTTCAAATGTAAGATGGCTTCAAAGCCCCTTTAGCCTCATAAAGAGTTCCTGTACACGGTATCCAAAAACACGGTCGACAAATGCACCTTTTCCGTGGCATTTTTACCAATTAGCCGTGATACCTGCCCTGAATTAAGTTAATTATTCGTAGCTAAGGCAGTGGTGAGCATACTATGTCTATTGTATCCACATGCCTAGGCTGGGGATGTGGGTCACAGCTGTTGTTGGGACATGCACACACATGTTCACCTGTGGTATCCTCCATGGGTAAAGATAGCCAAGCTGAGAAGGAACAAAGGAAGGTTTGGGGTTTCTTAAGTGGCCTCCGAGTTCCCACACAGGATGCTGGTGGTGTTTAAGATATGCCTCCAGCCGGTTTGTCCTGAGGTTTCAGTGTCCCTTGGCATATATTGAAAACACTTCCAGCTCACATGCCAGGACCAAGCTGGCATGCAGGTTTGGCAGCAGAGGGAGGAGGTGGTTTAAGGGTGAGGCTATTCCTGTCTACGTTGTCACTGAGTAGCCTGGAAAGGAAATTGTTCGCATGGGTGGCACGGTAGCACAGTGGTTAGCACTGTCACTTCACAGTGCCAGGGTCCCAGGTTCGATCCCCGGCTTGGGTCACTGTCTGTGCGGAGTCTGCACGTTCTGCTGGGTGGGTTTCCTCCAGTTTCTTCCCACAAGTCCTGAAAGACGTACTTTTTAGGTGAATTGGATATTCTGAATTCTCCCTCAGTGTGCCCAAACAGGCGCCGGAATGTGGCGATTAGGGATTTTCACAGTAACTTCATTGCAGCGTTAATGTAAGCCTACTTGTGACAATAATAATGATTATTATTATGGTGGCCCTGTCTCTTTGTCCACATCTCCCTTTCCTCCTTTCTACCTTTCCCCGTTCTTTGAAGCTCATGTCCTTGACAATACTTTTGGTCACCACCCCCCACCCCCAATTCTAATCTTCTTCTTTGGTCTATTTTCTGAATGTTTCTGAGTGTCTTGGAATGAAATATGTTGTATGGATACAAGTTACAATAGTTGCTTCACCAGGTGACCCTTGCTGCCTGATCCCCCCCAAAGATGGACATTTCTGTTGCTACCAGACCTGACCCCTGTTCCTTCTCCATCAGAGGAAAACATTAGCTGCTCGTGTTAGCTACATCAGCTGGAGAGGCTCCTACACAAGTTACAAGAGAGAGTGAGAGTAGAATACATTTGACTGTTACGGGCATCGCCAGGCTGACACATCATCATGTGCATGATGGACAGGTGTACATGCTTATTATCGATTGAGTGAGTTTGAAGGAGGAGCAATAAAGCTCTAATAATATTAAAGCTTTCCTCCCACAAGGACCAGGAAGTGCTCCGCACCTCCACCCTGCCCACTTTTACAGGGCATGCTCGATTATGACAAGAACAATAGCACAGGCTGGTAGAGGCACCGTCATCAGTCTGGGTTTGGGACAAAGCCAAACAGGCAGAGGCGAAGGAATAAAAACAGAGAAAGGAAGGGATGTTGAGAGAGAGAGAGAGAGAGAAGATTGAGGGCAGCACAGTAGCATTGTGGTTAGCACAATTGCTTCACAGTTCAATTCCCGGCTTGGGTCACTGTCTGTATGGAGTCGGCACGTTCTCCCTGTGTCTGCGTGGGTTTCTTCCGGGTGCTCCGGTTTCCTCCCACAGTCCAAAGATGTGCAGGTTAGATAGATTGGCCATGATAAATTGCCCTTAGTGTCCGAAATTGCCCTTAGTGTTGGGTGGGGTTACTGGGTTATGGGGATAGGGTGGGGGTGTGGGCTTAGGTTGGGTACTCTTTCCAAGATCCGGTGCAGACTCGATGGGCCAAATGGCCTCCTTCTGCACTGTAAATTCTATGATTCTATGAGGAGTGAAATTCAAACAGATTCAGAAACAGACAAAGGCAACAGAGATAGAGGAAGGCCGTGTGATGATTAGGGGAAAGACAGAGGTTGAGGAAAAAGACTGAGAGAGAAAAATTGAAAAAGAGATTGGCCGAATGAGGGGCATGCAGCGAAAATGGGAATGAGTGAGGGGCGTACAGTTTACTGCATGTAAGGAAATACAGAAAGATACCCAATGAGAGAAGAGAGGGAAAGGGAGATTGTGGGTTGAAATTAAGTTTTTATCTATCTGTTTGAATGTGTGAAGAGATTTAGAAGGTGAGAGTCAAAATTGAAAAAAAGTGACTCAGAATCAGCGTAACGGGGAGTGGGAGGCTGACCCTGAGGTACACTCACAATATTGCAAGCACTTGAGAGGCAGAGAGAGAGAGAGAGAGAGAGTGAGGAAGGGGATCAGAAAGAGTGAAAGAAAAAACTGAGTGAAAGATAAAGAATTGGAGAGTAAGGGACAAATAGAGAATCTATTGAAATTAGTTATTTTCAGAAAATAGTGCATTATATAAACTCAATGTAGTTTAGTTTATCCCATACTGCAATTAGATATACAATGAAACATTCGCTCGCACTGACAGATGTCCCACAGATGTTTTACCCACAGGTTTGTTACCCAGAGCTTCATCACAGTGCAATGAATCAATGAGTAGTAGTGGGCAGGCCCAGTTAGCATAGGCCCAAATCACCACTGAAGCCCAAATAGACTACGTCAAATGGATTTCCTCATCCACACACCTGGTCACCTCTTCGAAAAATTCAATCAAGCTGAATCAAGTTGCTCACTGAAATGGAGAGTATGGCATGGTACAAAATGAGTGCTTCTGTATTTTACAAAATAGAAGCTGGTGACAATGGCCCAGTTAAAAATCTGTACATTGAGCAGTATCGTGACAGATAAAGAAAAGGTGCGAAAAAGGCTGGCAGCACTCCAGGTAGAGAAGTCACATGGCCCGGATGGGATGTACCCGAGGTTGCTGAGAGAGGTAAGGGAGCATATTGTGGAGCCATTGACATAAATTTTACAGGCCTCTCTGAACACAAGATTAGCCCCGGGGGACTGGAGGTTGTAAATGTGACACCATTGTTTAAGAAAGGGGCAAAGAATAACCCAAAAAACTACAGACCTGTCAGCTTGACATCAATAATGGTAAAACTGATGGAGGCCATAATACGGGATGAGATACATATACACTTAGAGAAAAATAAGTTAATACTAGGCAGTCAACATGGCTTTGTCAAGGGCAGGTCAGGTCTGACAAATTTAATTGAGTTCTTTGACAAGGTTGCACAGGCAGTAGATGAGGGTCGTGCCAGGGATTTTGTCTATTTGGACTTTCAGAAAGCATTTGATACGGTGCCACATGGCAGGTTGGTTAGCAAATCCGAAATGTTTGGGATTGATGGGTCCTTGGCAGCAAGTTGGCTAAGAGATAGGAAACAGGGTAGATATAGGTGGACATTTCTGAGACTGGTGATGAGTTGAAAATGATGTTCCCCAGGACTCAGTGTTGGGACCCTTGCTTTTTGTGATTCATATAAATTATTTAGAAGTAGGTGTTGAGGACAAAATCTCTAAATTTGCAGATGATACTAAACTAGGGAGAATAATGAATTGTGAGGATGACGCTGAGCGACTTCAGAGGGACATTGACAATTTGGCCAAATGGGCAAACACCTGGCAGATGAATTTCAATGCAGAGAAATGTGAGGTAATGCATTTTGGGAGAAGAATCATCGGGAGACAATACAGGCTCAATGGTACAACATTGAGGGGAGTACAGAAGCAGAGAGACCTTGGGGTTCAAGTGCATAATTCTCTGAAGGTGGCCAGGCAAGTTGAAACAGTTGTTAAACAGGGTTATAGCATCCTTAGGTTTATAAATAAAGGCATAGAGTATAAAAACAAGAAAGTGATGCCACACCTCTACAAATCATTGGTCAGACCACATTTGGAGTATTGTGTTCAGTTCTGGGCACATTATTTAAGGAAGGATGTTAAAGTTTTGGTAGAGGAATTGAGTTTCGGAGCCCTGAGGTCATGTTGCAGTTGTACAAAACTCTGGTGCGGCTGCATTTGGAGTATCGCATGCAGTTCTGGTTGCCACATTATAAGAAGGATGTGGAAGCATTGGAAAGGGTACAGAGGAGATTTACCAGGATGTTGCCTGGTATGGAGGGAAAATCTTATGAGGAAAGGCTGAGGGACTTGAGGCTGTTTTCGTTAGAGAGAAGAAGGTTAAGAGGTGACTTAATTGAGGCATACAAGATGATCAGAGGATTAGATAGGGTGGACATTGAGTGCCTTTTTCCTCGGATGGTGATTTCCAGCACGAGGGGACATAGTTTTAAATTGAGGGGAGATAGATACAGGGCAGATGGCAGAGGTAGGTTCTTACTCAGAGAGTAGTAAGGGCGTGGAATGCCCTGCCTGCAACAGTAGTGGACTCGCCAACACTAAACGCAATCAAATGGTCATTGGATAGGCATATGGACGATAAGGGAATAATGTAGATGGGCTTCAGAGTGGTTTCACAGATCGGCGCAACATCGAGGGCCGAAGGGCCTGTACTGCGCTGTAATGTTCTATGTTCTATGTTCTATGAGACTGCAGAGGAGATTTACAAGAATGATACCAGGAATGAGGAATTTTAGACACAAGGAAGATTGGAGAAATTGGGCTTGTTCTCCTTGGAACAGAGAAGATTAAGAGGCAGCCTTATTAAGGTGTTCGAAATTCTGAACAGTTTTGACAGGGTAAAGAGGATATTTTGTTTCCATGGTTGGTATGTCAGTGACCGGGGGTCACAATTTCAAGATGGTCAGCAAGAGAGCTCGGAGTGAGATAAGGAGAAACCTCTTTACTCTGAGATTTGGAGAGATTTGGAATACACTACCTGGGAGAGTGGTGGAGGTGGATTCCAGAGGAGGATTCAAAAGAGAGTTGGATATATATTTGAAAGTGATTAATTTATAGGGCTACAGAGATAGGGCCGGGGAATGGGACGAACTAGGTAGCTCTTTCGGGAGCCGGTGCAGACACGATAGGCACTCGTCTGCACCCTTCACTCACCTGGGTGGGTGAACTTTCACAAATCCACTCGCGATCACAATCTGGTCAGCTTTTCGCTGATAAGGTCCACAGCTGGTGGGAAAGTGGCAGCAGAGGTTTCAAAACTCCCCTGCCTTCACCTGCCCATGTCCACCCCACCCTTCCACCCTCTTCTCCTTCACCTGCCCCATGTCCAACCTCCGCTCCACCGTTCCACCCTCTTCCCCTTCACCTGCCCCATGTCCAACCTCCGCTCCACCGTTCCACCCTCTTCCCCTTCACCTGCCCCATGTTCTACCTCTGCTCCCCCTTCCACCCTCTTCCCCTTCACCTGCCCCATGTTCAACCGCCACTCCACCGTTCCACCCTCTTCCCCTTCACCTGCCCCATGTCCACTCCACCCTCTTCCCCTTCACCTGCCCCATGTCCAACCTCTGCTCCCCCTTCCACCCTCTTCCCCTTCACCTGCCCCATGTCCACTCCACCCTGTTCCCCTTCACCTGCCCCATGTTCTACCTCTGCTCCCCCATCCACCCTCTTCCCCTTCACCTGCCCCATGTCCACTCCACCCTGTTCCCCTTCACCTGCCCCATGTTCTACCTCTGCTCCACCGTTCCACCCTCTTCCCCTTCACCTGCCCCATGTCCAACCTCTGCTCCCCCTTCCACCCTCTTCCCCTTCACCTGCCCCATGTTCAACCTCTGCTCCCCCTTCCACCCTCTTCCCCTTCACCTGCCCCATGTCCTACCTCTGCTCCACCGTTCCACCCTATTGCCCTTCACCTGCCCCATGTCCTGCCTCCGCTCCACCCTTCCCTACTAGCACCCACCCTATTAAACCTGTACATCAGTGACCTGACAGCCACTTGCAGCCTCAAGTTCACCTACGCAGATGACACCTGCTGTACTCAGCAACTGAGAGATTTCAAGGACATTAACAATACTCTTAATGACGACCTGAGTAAACTCTCTGACTACAATCAAAACTGGTGCCTCAAACCAAGTGCTGCCAAAACCGTGTATGTGTCGACCAACTTCACAAATTAAGAAGGCATGAAGAACTTCACCTCTCCTGAAATGGCAGCTCTATCAAACTGCATCGCATACCTCCCTATCGTGGTGTCATTTTGTACCACACCCTGACCTTCAAACCACAGCTCCAGAAAGTCTCAGCAAGACTGAAGGTTCGCAACAATCTCCTCAGCAAACAGCCAGGAACCTCCTGAAGAGTCTACACCAGAACCCGAAGATCATCCTTTTGCTTCTCTGCTACTCAGTAGCTGAGAACTGTGCTTCTGTGTGGAAGGACTCTGTGCACTGCAAACTGGGAGATGTCCAGCCGAATGAGACCAGGAGGAACATCGCAGGAGGAATCTGGTCAACAAACATAAATTAGCTCTTTGTACTCTGCAATATTGTGCCACCACCAATCCATCGTGTAGTGAGCACAGCACAATTGCAGGAAAGAGTGCACAAAAATCCAGACCTGCCGCTGGTAGAAGGCATCACCCACCCACCCAGCAAATGCCCCATCTCAAAGCGGTCAATCTGGACCAACCTGCCCAAGCTAGGCAGTTCTGCTGTGGACCTGTGGAAGGACTTGTGGCAACAACACCAACAACACAGCCCAGAATCAGCACGTGATCCACGTGGGAAATCCCAGGCTTCAACCTCCCGCCTGGTGACTGGGTCAAACTGAATAGGTTTCCCACTGGAGCCGGGACCTGTCGCCATAACTTCTCCATTGGGGCACAGTGACTCACCCCTGTACAGCTATGGGGAAGTGCAAACCACGGTGCAGATAATCGACAAGTGCCCCGGCCCGTGCTTCAGGGAAGCTCTCACTGCCCCACACCAGGCTGGTGAGGAGGCTGCCAACGGGCTGAAGAATTTCAAATTTGACATCTAGCTTTTCATCAGTGTGTACAATAGTAGTGGTCAATCCTTCCACCCCTCCCCCCCTTCGCCTGCTTCCCATGTCCAGCCTCCACTCCACCCACCCGCCCTTCCTTCCCCTTCACCTGCCTCTCATGTCCGGCCTCCACTCCACCCTTCCTCTCCCTTCGCCTGCCCATATGTCCAGCCTCCACTCCATCCTTCCTCTCCCTTCGCCTGCCCATATGTCCAGCCTCCACTCCATCCTTCCTCTCCCTTCGCCTGCCTCTCATGTCCAGCCTCCACTCCATCCTTCCTCTCCCTTCGCCTGCCCATATGTCCAGCCTTCATGCAACTTGTGTACCGCCACCCGATATGAGTGACGTTGCGAGTGGTCTCCAAGAAGGAGGTAGCAACGTCCACTGACCTCAAAGTCATGGAAGCGATGAAGCTCACCAGGGACCTGCCACATGTATACAGTCAGAAATGTGAACATTCTAATTTCTGACTGTTGGGGAACCTCATTCCATTTCAATAAGCTCGCAGGAGAAACTAATGCAAGCAAAAGGGTTCCCCCACATTGTTCGTCGGGAAACCTGACCCACCTTTGAAATCCCGAGATCAGAATTCATCCCGACATTGGGAAACTGATTGCTGCCCTCTCACCAAAATACATCTTCCACCCCCTCCGCCCCTGACACCCACCACCACCCCCCCTCCCACCCCCCCCTCCCACCACCACCCCCCCCCACCCCCGCCAGATTTCCCACTGTTGGCTGGACAGGAAGTTCCACCCTGTGAAACTGCGTAACCTTCAAAAAAATACATCTCCTTCTGCGAAGGAAATTGGCCGCCAGTACCTACATGTGACTGCTGGCTGGCATCAATCTGACTGATGCTTAACCACCCTCTGAAATGGCCGAGCATAAATCCTTGCCTTCTTCGCAATACCCACATCCCTGTGACCTCATCACAAAATGTAGAGACTTGTAATGGTTAATGTAATGTCTAAACCAACCACTAGAGGGAGCTAAATGTCCAACCATATAAGGCATCGGTGCTAAGCCTTGTGGGTGAGAGGTTGAGGAGAAAGCTAGGGGACAGACTCAAAGAAATACAGTGTGAGTGAGAGCAGATCATAGTTAATATAATAGTGTAGAGATTAGTTGCAGATGAGTGTAGATTGCATGTTTATTATCAACTATGTATTATGTCGGAGTAAATGTCGAATCCAATTGAGCAGTGTTCATAAATTTATAGCTTTGTTCAATTTAAAAGCTATTTGTGGTCTTTGTGAACACTGCATCCACCATCCTAGAATTAGCAAGACAAAGACACAACAATCCAAGAATGAATGAAGAAAAAAAGATTGTCCGGTCCCCCAGCCGTGTGTTCCTTGGCGGGTCGGCGTTTGCCAGCGATGGGATAGTACACGCCCGTCGCTTGTCAATGGGATTTCCCATTGATGCCACCCCACGCTGCCGGAGGGAGAAATTAATCGCAGCGGCCAGAGAATTCCGGACTATATCTAAAACAAGGAGTTTAGCGCGACAAAAATGACCGAAAATCATTGCACAATGGTGGTGAAAACAGTCACAATCTCAGCCAGCGCCCAGAATACCTTTTCGCTGTGTCCTGGGCAGTATTCCCCCGTACTGGCGGTGAGCAGCAGCATGTACTAAAATGCCAATGTGTTGTCTCCTTCAACCCGTGCGACGTTGAAAGAAGCACCTGTTCGGGTACTGTGGCCGCATTTGACACATCTTTGGTTCCCTGAGAGGATTTAAGACGAGAGTTTGGATTATTCTCGTACTGGGAGGGGAGGGGTGCATGCTGACTGGATGCACAGCTGTCCCGGTAACCAGTTCGAAAATGTCTCCACAATTCAGAAATCTGTCAGGAAACAAAGTGTCATCAATATCCAGCGGCCGGGATGAAGCTCCTTGCTGAGGAGTGAGAGAAACAGGATAACTTTCATTCTCAGGTGAAAATCGGGGGCGGGCAATTTGCCCCGAATTACCATCCCACACAAATCACTTGTTGTAACGATGACCATACCTTCTGCCGCCCAAATTACAATGTATATTGTGATAAAACAACAAATCTTCTGTCTTAAATTGAGCAATGCCATGGGATATCTGCTAGTAAACCGCCCCTTGACATTCAATGGCATTACCATCACTGTATCCTCCACTAGCAACATCCTGGGGGGTTTACCATCGATAGAAACTGAACTGGACCCAGCCATATTAATACTGTGGCTACCAGGGCAGGTCAAAGGCTCGGAATGCTACGGTGACTAACTCACCTCCTGACCCGCCCCAAAGCCTGTCCACCATCTACAAGGCACAAAAAGCCAGGAGTGTAATGGAATAGTCTCTTTTGTCCACAAAATTATGAGAGGTATGGACAGGGTGGATAGCAACAAGCTTTTTCCAAGAGTGGGGGTGTCAGTTACAAGGGGTCACGATTTCAAGGTGAGAGGGGGTAAGTTTAAGGGAGATGTGTGTGGAAAGTTCTTTACGCAGAGGGTGGTGGGTGCCTGGAACGCTTTGCCAGCGGAGGTGGTAGATGCGGGCACGATAGCATCATTTAAGATGCATCTGGACAGATATATGAACGGGCGGGGAACAGGGGGAAGTAGATCCTTGGAAAATAGGCAACAGGTTTAGATAAAGGATCTGGATCGGCGCAGGCTGGGAGGGCCGAAGGGCCTGTTCCTGTGCTGTAATTTTCTTTGTTCTTTATTCTCCACTTGCCTGGATGAGTGCAGCTCCAACAACACTCAAGAAGCTCAACACCATCCAGGAAAAAGCAGCCCCCTTGATGGACACCCTTCCACAAACATTCATTCCCTCCACCACTGACGAACAGTGGCAGCCGTGTGTACCATCTAAAAGATGCACTGCAGCAACTCACCAAGGTTCCTTAGGCAGCACCTTCCAAACCCACGACCACTACCATCTAGAAGGACAAGAGCAGCAGATACCTGGGAACCCCACCACCTGGAGGTTCCCCTCCAAGTCACTCACCACCCTGACTTGGAAATATATCGCCGTTCCTTCGCTGTCACTGGGTCAAAATCCTGGAACTCCCTCCCTAACAGCACAATGGGTGTACCTACACCACTTGGACTGCGGTGATTCAAGAAGGCAGCTCACCACAGCTGAAGGGCAATTAGAGATGGGCAATAAATGCTGGCCTGGCCTGGGACACGCACATCCTGTAAATTAATTTTAAAAGTATAAACATTTCAGAGATCTATCGCTCACAGTTGGTGTGATGGTGATGCACCTTAAGTTAAGGGCCCAGCCCTGGTCCCTGTGGGACCCCACTGGAAACAGGCTTTCATTCCTTCGGACATCCATGTGCTTCACCTTTAGTGAGTGTCTCCCCACTCAGCCTCACACCCTCTCCTCACACACAACAGCCACTTCCCCACAGTCTCATCTCCACCTGGATAAGGTGCACCCAACCTCCAGGTTCTCAGTGGCCCCTTGCCCCCGACCATTCCCCAACCCGCTTCGCCCAATCCCCCAACCTTGGCGTTAGGTGAAGGGGCTATTGAGCGGATGTCTGGGACCAGCGTCTGAATCTCACAGGAGACCTCTAAGATGCCCACCATGATCTTGACCGGGGTGAGTGATGATAGGCATCACCATCATGCTTTGCATAGAGCTGCACATCAGTGTCATCTGTGTAATGTTAATGCTTGTATGAGAACTGGAGTTCAACAGTTGGGCCCAGTGCTTTCAAAGGGTTAAGAACTTGGCTCCAATCAGTGACACTGATGTTTTGCTCTGCAGATTTCATTGGTATAATTGACTAGTCCAGGGCGTGTGAGGTGGCATTTCAGGCAAATGACTGCCTCTTGTGGCATGCGCGGCACAGCTGATTCGAGTGAAGCAGCAGAATGACAAGCACATCCGTAGAGGGCACCCTCATTCTCCCAGGTCACCAGGGTTGCAGCCTTCCACCCAACACTATTTCCCGACCGTCAAACCTCCCTGACATGTGG
The DNA here is from genome assembly GCF_902713615.1 of Scyliorhinus canicula. Lineage (NCBI taxonomy): Eukaryota > Metazoa > Chordata > Chondrichthyes > Carcharhiniformes > Scyliorhinidae > Scyliorhinus > Scyliorhinus canicula. The sequence continues at coordinate 193,975,561 of NC_052154.1, read as the reverse complement.
ATTTGAGATTCCATACAGTTACCCCCTTTGCCCTCACAGTGCTGCCTGAGTGTGGGATTCAACTCACACCGCACGTGTCCTCCCTCAGTGAGAGGGTCTTCATGCCTCATGAGGCTGAGATACACCCCATTCCTGATTCCCCAATTCTGCCCTTGCAGCCTGGCCTCTCATGGAACCCTACCCAAGAACCTCACAGTTGACCCCCAGTGCTGACCCTCTGTATTCACCTCCTCCCGCCCACTTTCCAGCTCCCAATATAGAAAGGGACTCACTCCCTCACCGGTGATTTGGACGCAAGCCCAGCAAGGTGGAAACAGGGAGCGCTGCCTGAGTGCCAGCCTTCAATCCCCTTTAAATCAAGGGTACGCCGCGATGGGAACGTAAAGCCTGCAACCAGCCCCTGCCCCCAGGTTTGTGATACTGAAACCCACCCCTGGCCCTGAGTTGAACTGATCTGTGACCCCCTACTTCCAGTCCAGAGGCCCCCGAGCTTCCAACACACTGAGGGTGATGGCCGCCTGAGTGCCGACCTCTGAAATCCCCCTCGGAGGTGAGTCGGCAGGTTCACAGTGTTATAGAGCTGGTGTAAATGGTGTTGGCGTGATGTCACGCCAGCGCCCGCTGAATATTCAGTGGGGGTGGGGATGGCGGAGGACGTCCCGGAGCGAGTGCTCGCTCATGACACGCTAATGTATTCAAACGACGTTCCCGGGTTTCTGCGGCCTGTTTCCCGGCATTCTGCCGGCGAAGGAGGGTGGGGGTTGAAAATCGGAAATCGCCATCGAGCAGCACGGTAGCACAAGTGGATAGCACTGTGTCTTCACAGTGCCAGGGTCCCAGGTTCGATTCCCCGCTGGGCCACTGTCTGTGCGGAGTCTGCATGTTCTCCCCGTGTCTGCGTGGGTTTCCTCCGGGTGCTCCGGTTTCCTCCCACAGTCCAAAGACGTGCAGGTTAGGTGGATTGACCATGATAAATTGCCCTTAATGACCAAAAATGTTAGGAGGGGTTATTGGGTTACGGGGATAGGGTGGAAGTGAGGGCTTAAGTGGATCGGTGCAGACTTGATGGGCTGAATGGCCTCCTTTTGCACTGTATGTTCTATGTATCCAGCCGGAGACATTCGCGTTTTCCGATTCCCCCCGGAATTTGAGCCCATGTCTCCGATCCCGCGCACGGCGACGGTGGGCTCAGAATGACTCCCGTTGCCGTTAGCAATTTCACTCCCACCCACCCACCCACCCAGCCACCTTGTTTTGAAGCCTCTGTTTTCAGGCAATGTCAGACTGAGACCTGGCGTGGTGCAGCTACGTCAGTTACACAAGGAGCCGGCTGAAAGCTGGAAAAGGAGCAAGCTGCTTTGGCCGTACCTTCAGCGATGTTGAAACCAGCTATAAAGAAGGAAATGAGCAGTTAGGATGTGGGAACCATTCGCGCAGAACAGAATATTTTAAAACCGTTTTGCTTGAGAATGGACATTTTTTTTTCCTCTTTTCTCAATAGAAATGTTCCCATCCAGTGCACCTTCCCTCCGCGGGGTTGGGCAAACCGACCACAGGCAACAGCACAGTTAATGCCATTTCCACCCGGCGGTGCCAGGGACCAGTCACCAAAATGAATCGATGAAATCTAAAAGCTGTGAACTCGGCCCGTGTCGAACTTCTTTGCTCCCGCGTTGTCAAATCAGCCTGCAGGCATAGCTGGCAGCTCCACGCAACAGTGTGAAATGTATGTCAGGGAAACTAAATGCCCAGGTGATAGCAAGCAAAACAGAAGCTGGCCGCTGAAGAGAGATTGGCGATAGGTTGCGAACGGTCTGCAAGCCAAACAGAGCTGATCTTCAATGGAGCCTGATCTTTTCTTTATGGGCAATGACATGAGTTTTGTAAATTAATAAACATGCCAGCATCTGGAGACTGTATGAAGCCTCAATTACTTCCTATTGTGCATTCTCTTCCAGCCCCACTTTACAGTGCTAACCACCATCCAAACAACAATGCCGTCCGAGCCTCTGTCGCACACTGTGACAAACTTGAAAGGATGCAACGCGGTCCTTTCTTTGACGGGGACAATTGGCAAGAGGCCGGCGGCTATTCACGCAGAACAGGCAATGAAAAATGCTTGAAGTCAGTCTGAGGGGTGGCAATGGCCGGGGAAGAAAGACCACATAACGTGAATGACTGCTGCTAGGAGACAAATTGCGAAAGCATGCTGGCTCTGAGCTTCCATGCGCCGACATCAATGGGCTCATCTTCTGCCCATTGAACGGGCCTGAAATGATAGAGATATACATGAGAAAGAAATATCAGAGATAGAAAATAAAGCCAAAGGAGACAACAGTATCACGATTGTTGTACCAAAGGCACTCTCGTTGTACAGTATGTTCGCCAAATGTGTTTCCTGTGGTTTTTAAAGAAAATTAACCTTCCTTAAGCATCAACTGCAGTTTTAACACTGATATTAGAGTTGCACCATATATTAGGTCACAAAGACTACACTTCTACAATGAGGATTTCCCATGTCTGTCCAACGCAGGCCAATGTGACGCATCTGGTGTGTGGGTGTGGTATGTGCTCGTTTGCTTTACATTTTCAGCCCACAGCCCTGGCTCGCAGGAGTGCAAAGAAGGGGGCCAAATGTGTAAGTCCCTCCCTGTCAGTCGTCAGCCTCTGCATCGACCAGGCCTCAGCTAGGCTTCCTCATGATGATGCTCAGAAACTGGGTCCTTTGCGGCCCCCAGGTTAAAGCTTCGGTGGAACCCGGGAAAGGTTTGGCCCCAGGCGAGCACTGTGTGCAGGTCCACTGACGCGTGGACACACCCTGGCACTCAGGAACCAAGCTCCTAGCCATGCGCCAATTGCACCATTATTTTCTGGCTACCTCCAGAGAATCATTGACTCACAGAGACATAGAATCTGCAGTGCAGAAGGAGGCCATTCGGCCCATCGGGTCTGCACCGGCCCCAGGAAAGAGAACCCTATCTAAGCCCACACCTCCACCCTATCCCTGTCACCCAGTAACCCCACCTCACCCTTTTGGATACTCAGGGCAATTTATCACGGCCAATCCACAGGACCCGCACATCTTTGGACTGTGGGAGGAAACCGGAGCACCCGGAGGAAACTCATGCACACACGGGGAGGATGTGCAGACTCCACACAGACCGTGACCCAAGCCAGGAATCGAACCTGGGACCCTGGAGCTGTGAAACAACTGTGCTAACCTCTGTGCTACCGTGCTGCCCAAAGAGTTGAAGAGTAAGGGATTAAGCCCTGTCTAAAGGTTGATTGTTACAACTTATGGTGCTTTGCAATGCTTTGGGCTCACCCAGGAAGGTGGAAAGGAGGACCCCAATATTAGGGCAGCCCCTGGTCTCTGTGTGTTTTGCCCAAGCTTGTGCCCTGGGCAGAACACTGCAGTTTCACTGCGGATCATTGGCAACAGCACAGTGACGAGTGACAATTCCTGGCGAACGGGTGCTGCGGGCTGGGTCTGACAGTGGGAGGGAGCATCATGCCCCTTTGGTCAGCCAGCGCCCACGTCAAGTTGGGTAGCTCCCAACTATTAAGGAGCTGACCCGCCATGGCCCCGCTTTGAGCTTCGTGATTTGTGATGGGATCCACTGCACCAAGCAAATTAACAAACTCAAACAAGAAGAAAGAAGGTGCTAGCACTTTGATTGATGAGTTGGAATGTCAGGGCCACATGCAGAGGATTGACAGGCACCTTTGAGCTGGTCGATCGGGCGTGCAAGGCAGCTGTGACTGACGTGGACGTTGATGGACTGGACATTGACGGAGACCCCGGCAGGAGGCCAGACCTGCGGAGAGCAGCTCACCGAAAGACAAATGTTACAACTTCACCTGACAGGAGAAGAATTCAGAGGAAATGTCTGAGGTGATTTATAAAAATTATTTCACGGGATTTGGGTGTTTTAAACTTTCATTTGCCAGTGCTCCCCTGCATAGATCACAATGAACTTTGAATCCTGATCTGCAGCGGCACAATTAATAAACCCACGCCCCGAGTAATTATCTTAATGCTGCTTAGTTCCTGTTTTCAGCTTCTTCATGGGTTGTTCACCAGAGGCCCTGGCGTTCACACCAGCACTGCTGGCAGCTACAAAATGGAGAGATCTCTCTCGCGCCCAGAACACGTGATGTCAGCGCACAGGGTGCCTGACCTGATCTCTGCCGCGGCTCTCGCTGGGAGAACTTGGTCGTTTTCTGAACAAAACTAGCCCTGGACAGCGCACCGACATCAGGAGGAGGCAGTCCGCCCCGTTAGGTTCCAGGTCTGCACACTGATTCAGCTGGCATGTATGCACGGGAAGGCCGACAATGTGAAGGGTCCGGCGTGGCCGGCAATTTTAAAGGCTGCCCGCCGCAATCGGGTGTTCCTCCCTCGATCGGGAACGCCGCGACCGAGTGCCGTGAGCCTCCCAAAATCTGCCCGTGATGCACCCGCGGGGTGCGATCCTGAGTTTGAAAACCCCTACACTCCAGCGCCTGTTCGGGAGAATTCAGAATATTCAATTCACCCAACAAGCCTCACGGTAGCATGGTGGTTAGCATCAATGCTTCACAGCTCCAGGGTCCCAGGTTCGATTCCCGGCTTGGGTCACTGTCTGTGCGGAGTCTGCACGTCCTCCCCGTGTGTGCGTGGGTTTCCTCCGGGTGCTCCGGTTTCCTCCCACAGTCCAAAGATGTGCGGGTTAGGTGGATTGGCCATGCTAAATTGCCCGTAGTGTAAGGTTAATGGGGGGATTGTTGGGTTATGGGTTTACGGGTTACGTGGGTTTAAGTAGGGTGATCATTGTTCGGCACAACATCGAGGGCCGAAGGGCCTTTTCTGTGCTGTACTGTTCTATGTTCTAAGCACGTCTTTCGGGACTTGTGGGAAGAAACCGGAGCACCCGGAGGAAACCCACGCAGACACGGGGAGAAAGTGCAGGCTCCAAGTGGCCCAAGCCGGGAATTGAACCCGGGACCCAGGCGTTGCAAAGCAACAGTGCTAACCACTGCGCTTAGGGTTTGGTTGTTATAATCAAACCTTCTCCCGCTCATCAAATAGAAAGGCTTACATTGATATTGTGCATTTCACAATGTCCCCAGGTGCTGTATACTGACCATAATATAACAGAATTACTTATCCAGCTGGATTGTAATTAGCTGGTTCTGAGACCAGGGTCCTGAACCTCACTAAAGGTAACTATGATGGTATGAGGCATGAGCCGGCAATGATGGACTGGGAAACATTACTGACAGCGGACAGGAAATGGCAGGAATTCGAGGAACGAATAGGTGAACTCCAAAAGTTTTTTATTCTTACCTGGCGCAAAAGTACAAAGGGAACCGTGTCCAAACCACGGTTTACAAAGGAAATTTGAGATAATGTTCGATTCAAAAAGGAAGCATAGAAAGTAGCTAGAAAAATAAATAGATTGAGGATTGGGAGCAGTTTAAAGTTCAGCAAAGGCAGACAAAGGGATTGATTAAGAAGGGGAAAATACAATAGAAAGTAAGCAGGCAGGGAACATTAAAACTGACTGAAAAAGTTTCTATAGGTATGTAAAAAGAAAAAGGTTGATTAAAAACTAATGTTACAGTCAGAAATTGGGGAATTCATATTGAGCAACAAAGAAATGGCTGAGGAAGTAAATTCTCACTTCGCTTCTATCTTCACAAAGGAAGACATGAAAAATATACCGGAAGTTCTGAGAAACACAAGTTTTCGTGAGGAGCTGAACAAAATCAGTATTAGTAAAGAAATGGTTTTGGGGAAATGAATGGAATTGAAGGCGGACAAATCTCCAAGACTTGATAATCTTCATCCCAGAGTACTTAAGGAAGTTACCCTCAAAATAGTAGATCCATCGGTGGTCATTTCCCAAAACTCATTGGACTCTGGAATGTGTGCTCCAGATTGAAGAGTAGCGAATATAACCCCGCTAATCAAAAAGGGAGGTAGAAAGAAAACAGGAACCATAAACCCATGAGCCTAACATCAGTAGTAGGGAAGTTGCCCTATGTTTTTTTTTTGTATATGGAATGATCTGTCTGGACTGTCTGCAGAACAATACTTTCACTGTACCTCGGTACACGTGACAATAAAAAATCCTAATCGGGAGATGAGGTGCTGTTCCTCCAGATTGCACTGGGCTGTTTTTGTGATACTGGCTAAGGGATAAAGCGTTCCCTCCTGTTCATCATTGAAACAGTACCAGGAAATGATTTGAATTCACTTCAGAGAGCAGGTGGGACTGCAGTTTAGCATATCGGGCAGAATTTGACCATTGTTGGGCAGCACGGTGGCGCAGTCGGTTAGCCCTGCAGCCTCACGGTGCCGAGGTCCCAGGTTCGATCCCGGCTCTGGGTCAGTGTCCGTGTGGAGTTTACACATTCTCCCCGGGTCTGCGTGGGTCTCACCCCCACAACCCAAAGATGTGCAAGGTAAGTGGATTGGCCACGCTAAATGGCCCCTTAATTGGAAAAAATTAATTGGGTGCACAAAATTTATATTTTTTTAAAGTATTTGACCATTTTTGTCAAAGTGTTGGTTCTGGGGAGATCACTGAGGTGAAGGCTGTAGGCGGAGGTAACAGCAAATCTCATGGAGCATTGAACCTCTATGTTTCTCACCACGTGACTCACGCCTTGCACTTTGCGGACTCAGGGACAAGTTAATCTCTGCAATCAGTGGTGGCGGCTCTGTATAAACATCTCCCCAGCGTTTGTGCCAGATCCAATCCGGAAGGGGGGGGGGGGGGGGGGGGGGGGGGGCTACCAGGAAGCCTGTGCCAAGATTCTGCGAGGGAGTCCTGACCAAACTCCTAGATGGTGCCCCACACCGGAATTCCCACAGATGTCCTTCCACCAAGGTCACCACCTCTGCCCAGGAGGCAGCCTGAGTGAGTGCCAGCTGACTACAGCAGTGGACGGCACAACAGTGCCACAAGAAGATGAATGACCTTCTTTGTGCAGCGAGGGGAAGTCTGTCTCCTCATGTCTCCCACTGCACCCCTTTCACACTCCCTTCACACCTCCGAGGCCACCTCTCACCCAGCCAGCTCACGGTGTCCCAATACCAACCATGCGATCCCCCCCCCCCCCCTCCTCCCGGCAGCCCCACCAGCTCCTCATGTCCCCCCCAGACCCCCGGTCGCTAATCTGCTCCTCACATCCCCGTACTCACTCAGGTCCCATACATGACAGACTTCATCACCAACTGACCTGGCAGGACCCCACTTACCCTCTCCCCATTTGTCTCTTTACAGGATAAGCTTGAGCATAACCGCCGTGAGTGGCACAGGCCGCCGGAGTCACGCCTGAGCTCAGATGTCTCACACCGTTTGAGGAGAGAGTCCTCGAGTTGGCTGGCAAGGAGTAAGACCGCACCTGCGCAGAGGGTGAAGTGGGGGCAGTGGACGCCCCACCGAGGTCGCAATGAGGTACGTCCCGACAAGGCCTCAGTGAGATACACCTTGCCGAGGTCGCAGTGAGGTACACCTTGCCGAGGACACAGTGCGGTACACCCCGGAAAGGTCTCAGCGAGGTACGCCCCGCCATAGCCACAGTGAGATACACCTTGCCGAGGACACAGTGAGATACGCCCCACCAAGGTCGCACTTACCTCATTTTCTGTACTGACGAACTCAGCTCGCCAGTCAAGGATGACGACTTACAAATCCAGCGCCATTTGTTAGGGCCTCCCCAGTCGTTCGGCCCTCCTGCCCCAGCCTCTCCACCACGGCCTCCGGACCCTCTTACTGCCCCCAACCTACCCCTCAGAGAGTCCTTCAGCACCCCTTCACCCTACCTCTTAAGGGAAATGCACCCCACTGGGCCCGATCCTTGGAAAGGGTAACCAGGCACACGGGCACCATGACCCTGCCAGCCTGGCACCCTGGCTCCCTGGCAATGACCTGTAAGCCTTGCAGAGCCACCCGTGTCGCTGAGCAGCACCATGAAGCCAGGCTGCCAGTTCCAATGTGCCAGGTGCCAGCAGGAGTACCAGGGAACCAGCCTGCCCAGAGCCCGACCAATGTCGTGGGTTAACCCCCCCCCCCCCCCCTCCCAGGGCTTGTTACGCCTGGTCCACGTTTGATGAACCTTTGGCAAAATGGCGCCTGGCACGGTCTCCCAGGCGAGGCCGCTATCTCCCGGGCGCCAGGAGAATACAACGCAGACATATTTAAATCAGCCAAACGGCTCAGTCAAACATGTAAATCTGGATCTTACACAGCGAGGATGAGACCAGATAGCTGCTTCTTGTGAGATCGCGTTGAAACTCGCTGAGGCGTTTCAAGAATCCCGAATCTCGTGAGATTCAGCAGCCTCATCATGTCACCAAGTCGGGCGTGACGAGGCCATTAAATCGCACCCAAGAATGCCGCCCGGTGGTCGAGCCAGATCTCAGCTGCTAACATTCACCCCCATGAACGCTGACCACTTGTGCCAAGTCCTGAAGGCCTCAAGGCCGGAGCTGTGACCAAGTCCGAGTGAGTTGAACATGTCAACAAAGGAAGTGAAGAAAATTGCCAAGAAAGAGAAGAGGTTTCATTTTATTCAGATTACAAAGAGCCTGTTTGGGTTCCTTTTCGCTGGTTTGTGTTTTTTAAATCTAGGGTACCCAATTAAAGAACAAAGAACAAAGAAAAGTACAGCACAGGAACAGGTCCTTCGGCCCTCCAAGCCTGCGCCGACCATGCTGCCCGAATAAACTAAAATCCTCCACATTTCCTGGGTCGTATCCCTCTATTCCAATCCAATTTATGTATTTGGCAAGATGCGCCTTAAACGTCACTATCGTCCCTGCTTCCACCACCTCCTCCAGCAGCGAGTTCCAGGCACCCACTAACTTCTGTGCAACAAACTTACCTCGTTTATCTCCTCTAAACCTTGCCCCTCGCACCTTAAACCTGTGCCCCTTGTAATTGACTCTTCCACCCTGGGAAAAAGTCTCTGACTATCCACTCTGTCAAAGCCCCTCATAATTGTGTAGACCTCTATCAGGTCGCCCCTCAACCTCCTTTGTTCCAGTGAGAACAAACCAAATTTATTCAACCTCTCTTGGTTTATTCAACCAAAAAAAAATCCTTTTTTTTCCAATTAAGGGGCAATTTAGCATGGCGAATCCACCTCGTCTGTACATCTTTTTGGGTTGTGGGGTTGAGACCCAAGCAAAAACGGGGAGAATGTGTAAAACTCCACACGGACAGTGACCCGGGGCCGGTATCGGACCTGGGACCTTGGCACCATGAGACAGCAGTGCTAACCACTGTGCCACCGTGCTGCCCTGCTGTTTTGTATGAAAGGAAAAATTTCCCCTAGTATCTAAAGTCGACTCGTTTCAACATCAATAATTTGGTGAGGCTGTTGTGGTTCCCAGACAACCGAGGAATGTCCAGACAACAGGCTGTTTGGTCTTGAAGTGACAGAGCTGGCAAAACAAACATACTCCTCTCATTCCTCTTCTTAACCAATTGGGACCGATGTACTAAATATTTACTTTCGAGCATTACACCTTTCTGCCGAAACACAATTAGCTGCCATTGAGGACAGAGCCTCTGAAATACACCTTAGACTTCACCGGCCCCAGCCTGCCTGGTTTGGACTGCATGCAGCTCTGTTAAAGACAAGGACATTGTTTTGAGCAATGCTGCAGCTTTCAAAAGCACTGGACCTAATTTAACCTTTGCTCTCATTTCTTTGAGCTCCATAATGCTGGTTTTCTTATTGTGTGACATTTCACCTGCCACGTTTTTTATCGAGCACTATATTGTTGCGAGACCACTTTTGCTGCAACACATTTTGGGAGAGCCAGAGGAACCTGGGATTTGTCTACTTTTTTTTAATGTCAGCTTAAAACCCGAACTCGACGAAGATGGCGGAGCGATTGACACACCCTGACACACAGTGACTGTTACACGTGGACAAAAAGGGGCTGGTTTAGCACAGTGGGCTAAACAGCTGGCTTGTAATGCAGAAGAAGGCCAGCAGCGCGGGTTCAATTCCCGTACCAGCCTCCCCGAACAGGCGCTGGAATGTGGCGACTAGGGGCTTTTCACAGTAACTTCATTGAAGCCTACTTGTGACAATAAGCGATTCATATATTGTAACCTCAGATAAATCTAATGTAAACAGGTATTTAAATTTCAGATATTTAACCTTCTGGAACAATTCAACATTTGACATCCTGAATATTGGCTCGTGATATTGTCTAACAATCGTGAAGCATAGAATCAGTGGCTTGGCAGTGGGATCACATAGGCTTAAAAACACAAGGCAATGACCCATGATCACATCAGCAGCTAAGATACCACACAAGCTTCACTGGAAGCTTGCACTAGACCAGATCATTTTACTTAATGCTATTTTAAAATCTCTGCGTTTTATTACCACGTTTCTTTTGCATTTACCGCCGTGTGTTAGTCATTCTCAGCTCCATTTAATTCTTTTTAACTGGTTGTCTTCTTTAACCGTCAGTTATTTTCCACCGCTCACCCAAACACCTCTATTCATCTTCCCCCTCACACTGGTGATGGTGGGTGGCCAATTAATGGGAGGCATACTTCAGACATTGTGTTGCGACACAAGAGCTGTCTGTTTCTCCCATGCGAAAGCAGTCTTACCCTGCCAACCGACTAAGTGTGGACCCGCTCGCATTGTGCATCAGCTTGCTGCCATAAAGGGGCCTTTACACAGGCACTCAGGCCCAAGTGATGCAAAGTGAGTGACTTTAATACCAGGCTGCGGTTCATTCTTCCTATCACCATTTCTTCTTTTCTTGCTCACCCGCTATATCACAAAGCCACACGTTGTAGCGGACCCCTTGAAGGGGCGAGGTTTCTGAGGGTCATGTGATCCAATTGGGCGGATCCCGGCGGGGGCTCAGCACAGACCTTCCTGACAGAATTCCCGGTGGGGCATATCCTCGCACTCTGTATAAAGTTACAATTATTCGAATAAATAATTTGTTACTGTTCAAACTAGGTCGTCGCCGATTACTCATATATTACATTGGCGACGAGGATAATCAGAAGCGCTGATGAGTCCTGGGCGGCACGGCGGCGCAGTGGTTAGCACTGCCGCCTCACGGCACCGAGTACCCGGTTTCAATCCCGGCCCGGGGTCACTGTCCGTGTGGAGTTTGCACATTCTCCCCGTGTCTGCGTGGGTCTCAACCCCACAACCCAAAGATGTGCAGATTAGGTGAATTGGCCACTCTAAATTGCCCCTTAATTGAAAAAATAAAATTGGGTACTCTAAATCTATATAACAAAAGAAAGAAAAAGAAGCGCTTTTGAATTGCCGCGTAAAAGAAGAAACAGACCCCGCATTTAAATAATCCAAGCCAAACCAGTCTGCAACCAGTGAGTCACCAAGGTGTCTCTTTATGGCAAATTAAAGCTGTATGATCCTAACTCCAAGCATTGGGTTCAGTATGTTGAACATCTGCAGAACTCTTTCCAAACAAATGAGATGGGGAGGAGGGGCGAGTGTTGGGAGGAGAAGAGAAAAATCAAACTACTACCAGCCTATTGAGCCCAAATATATAATTTAAACATGAGTTTTATATCTCCAGATGCCCCTGGATTGGATTGGATTGGATTTGTTTATTGTCACGTGTACCGAGGTACAGTGAAAAGTATTTTTCTGCGAGCAGCTCAACAGATCATTCAGTACATGGGAAGAAAAGAGAATTAAACAGAATTCAAGAAAATACATGAGAATACATAATAGGGCAACACAATATAAACAATGTAACTACATAAGCATTGGCATCGGATGAAGCAGACAGGGTGTAGTGTTAATGAGGACAGTCCGTAAAAGGGTCATTTAGGAGTCTGGTAACAGCGGGGAAGAAGCTGTTTTTGAGTCTGTTTGTCCGTGTTCTCAGACTTCTGAATCTCCTGCCCGATGGAAGAAGTTGGAAAAGTGAGTAAGCCGGGTGGGAGGGATCCTTGATTATGCTGCCTGCTTTCCCCCGGCAGCGGGAGGTGTAGATGGAATCAATGGATGGGAGATGGAATCAATGGATGGGGACAAGGATACAAGGACAATGATACAAGGACATTCACAGAGTTAGTAGATCTTGTGAAAGGCGATTACCATTCAAAGCCCTCAATATTTATGCAAAGGTATAAATTCAATTCGACTACAAGAGCCCCTGGTAAGCAATAGTAGTCCTTGTGGCTAGATTTAGACAAATAGCAGGATGCTGTGAATATGGACCTGCCCTTAATGACATGTGACAAGAGCATCTAGTATGTGGGGTGAATAACACTGCGATAGTTATTGGCAGAGTTACAGATAACCCTGAGGAAGACGACGCTGGAGGTTGCTCTCGCCATGGAAAGAGCAGAAAAAGGTGCTCGAGAGCTTCAATGCTCGCAGGATGGCAAAGTCCACCAGGTCTGGAACGAGGATGCCAGTGGCAATGGCTCCCAGATTGAGGGCGCAGGGTTTAATGAGCAGAGAAATGAGGAAAGTGAGAAAACGCAGAGATATACAAGATTCAGTCAGCAGCAGAGGAGTAGTGAAGAGTGCTGTCGATGTGGGGGAGAGTCACTGCCAGGAGAAGCGTGGATTTAAAGAAGTTGTGTGCTTTGTCAGTGGTAGAAAAGGACACGCAAGGCACAAGTGCAAGAATAAGCTGGACCTGCCCAGTGAAAGCAAGGCCTGCCCAGTGAAATCAGGGCCTGCCTGGTGAAAGCAGGGCCTGCCCAGTGAAATCAGGGCCTGCCTGGTGAAAGCAGGGCCTGCCTGGTGAAAGTGGGGCCTGTCGAGTGAAAGCAGGGCCTGTCCAGTGAAAGCAGGGCCTGTCCAGTGAAAGCAGGGCCTGTCCAGTGAAAGCAGGGCCTGCCCAGTGAAATCAGGGCCTGTCTGGTGAAAGCAGGGCCTGTCCAGTGAAAGCAGAGTCTGTCCAGTGAAAGCAGGGGCTGTCTGGTGAAAGCAGGGCCTGTCCAATGAAAGCAAGGCCTGCCCAGCGAAAGCAGGGCCTGTCCAGTGAAATCAGGGCCTGTCCAGTGAAAGCAGGGCCTGTCTGGTGAAAGCAGGGCCTGTCCAGTGGAAGCAGGGCCTGTCTGGTGAAAGCAGGGCCTGCCCAGTGAAAGCAGGGCCTCTCCAGTGAAAGCAGGGCCTGTCTGGTGAAAGCAGGGCCTGCCCAGCGAAAGCAGGGCCTGTCCAGTGAAAGCAGGGCCTGTCTGGTGAAAGCAGGGCCTCTCCAGTGAAAGCAGGGCCTCTCCAGTGAAAGCAGGGCCTGTCTGGTGAAAGCAGGGCCTCTCCAGTGAAAGCAGGGCCTCTCCAGTGAAAGCAGGGCCTGTCTGGTGAAAGCAGGGCCTGCCCAGCGAAAGCAGGGCCTGTCCAGTGAAAGCAGGACCTGTCCAGTGAAAGCAAGGCCCGTCTGGTGAAAGCCGGGCCTGTCCAGTGAAAGCCGGGCCTGTCCAGTGAAAGCAGGGCCTGTCCAGTGAAAGCAGGGCCTGTCCAGTGAAAGCAAGGCCTGTCCAGTGAAAGCAGAACCTGTCCAGTGAAAGCAAGGCCTATCCAGTGAAAGCAAGGCCTGTCCAGTGAAAGCAGAACCTGTCCAGTGAAAGCAGGGCCTGTCCAGTGAAAGCAAGGCCCGTCTGGTGAAAGCAGTACCTGCCCAGTGAAAGCAGGGCCTGTCCAGTGAAAGCAAGGCCTGTCTAGTGAAAGCAGGCCCTGTCCAGTGAAATCAAGGCCTGTCCAGTGAAATCAGGGCCTGCCCGGTGAAAGCAAGGCCTGTCTGGTTAAAGCAGTACCTGCCCAGTGAAAGCCGGGCCTGTCCAGTGAAAGCAGGGCCAGTCTGGTGAAAACAGGATCAGAAATCCAGCTCCAGTGCACAGCAGGGAAGGTAACTTGGAAAACAGACCAAATGTCTTTGGACTGAATAATATAAAGGTGTGCAGGGTAGCTCCAATTACAGTAGCGTTAATGGTCAATGATTGTCGACTCAGGATGGAGGTAGACAAGGGAGCCTCCGCCGCGATAGTTGGATAGTTGGAAAACCTCCGGCGAGGGGTTTAACCACAGAGATTAAAGAACATTGCAACTGTGCTGACCACATATATGGGTGAGGCTATCAAGATGACGAGGACAACAGCGAAAACAGTGAGTTACAGGCAGCAACCTTCCCAGCTACCCTTCATCGTAATTTCAGGCCACGGATCAAGTTTGGTGAGTAGTGATTGGCTCCAGGAGATTGTTAAACTGTTGGCAGGTTTCTAAGACAGATGAAGGAAGCCTGCATGAAGCCCCAAGGAAATTCCAAGGGGCATTCCAGAAGGAATTGGGTAAAATCAGACGGATAAAAGCCAATATTCATGTGGACCCTGAAGTTATACAGAGTTTCTGTCGGGCCAGACCTGTGCTTTACTCATTGCGTTGAAAAAGTGGAGACCGAGTTGAGGCGATTAGGGGATTTGGGTATCATCAAGGCCATTCAATTTACAGAGTGGGCAGCATGCATTGTACCTGTAGTCAAACCTGACAAGATGGTTCACATCTGCGGAGACTACAAATGGACGGTAAGCCAGATGGCAAAATTAGACAGGTACACCATCCCAAATATAGAGGGATCTGTATCAAAGTTGACTGGGTGTCTAACATGCATCAAATTAAACAGGAGACATGCATACCAACAACTAGAACTAGGTGATGCTTCCATCACCATTAATAGGCTCAAAGAGCTACATCAGTAAACGTTGGCTTGTGCCATTTTTCACTGTACTATGGAGAGTCTGCTACAAGATTTACCAAAAGTAGCTGTTTGCTTCATCGACATGTTGATAATGGAAGCCACAGAGGAGGAGCCTTTATCCAACCTCAAGGAAGTTTTAAAAAGATTCCAAAATGCTGAAGTGTGGTTAAAGAGAGAAAAATGTACCTTTCAAGTGAATAAGGCAGCTTATCTAGGTAATAGAGTGATGCACAAGAGTTACATTTAATGGAAGATAAAGTGAGGGATATTATGCACCAGCCCCAAGGAATATATCAGAGCTAAAATATTTTCTCGGTATGGTCAATTACTATGGGCAGTTCATTCCCGACTAATCAACATCTGCACACTCGATTCAAAATAGGCCAGAAATGGTATTGGAGAACACTCCAGAAGGAAGCATCAAGCAAGTGAAACAAGCCCTTCAATCCACATATCTACGAGTCCATTTTGATCCTTCTAAAGAAATAATACTCACCTGCGATGCATCTCCATATGGAGTTGCTGCTGTTTTGTCAAATACAATGATTGATGGCCATGATGTGAAGATGCCGGCATTGGACTGGGGTGAGCACAGTAAGAAGTCTTACAACACCAGGTTATAGCCCAACAGGTTTGAATGATGGGAAAGCAAGGCTCATTGGCTATGTTTCAAGGACCCTGACTGATACAGAGAGGGGATATTCACAAATCGAGAAGGAGAGCCAGCCCATAATCTTTGGTATCAGAAACATTCACCAGTATGTTTATGGGAGGCACTTCACAGTCATCAGTGATCATAAACCTTGACTTGGACTTTTCAAGGATTTCAAAGCAATCCCCCCCCAATCCCCCCAGTCGGCAAGGATACAGCATTGGGCTTTGTTCTTGGCTGCTTATTAAAACACGTTCCAACACCGACTGGGGTGCACATCGCCAACACAAGCGCCTTAAAACACCTTCCACCAGAAAGTCCACCTCCTCCATCGGTTCCTCAGGAAACCGCCTTAACCTTAACATTTCTTGATACATTACCTGTCTCTGCACAACAGAAAAAATATTGGACCCAGAGAGAGACCTGATATTGTCAAATATCAAGTACATGGCTCTACATGATTGGCATCATGTCAAGACATCAGAACAGTTGAAAACTAATCAGACAAGGAAGGATGATCTTAGCTGTGAGGATGATCTCCTCCTGCGGGCAGTGAGAGTGGTCATCCCCGAACCTGGAAGAAAGCTATTACCTAATGAATTGCATGGTGGACAACCTGGCACGTCAAAGATGAAGATGTTGGCCCGTAGTTATGTTTGGAGGCCCGGGATAGACACAGATATCGAAGGAATGATAAAACAATGCGTCTGATGCCAAAGACAACAAACATTATGACAGTAGCCCCAATGCACCTTTCGAAATGGCCAGGTCAGGCTTGGGTGAGAGTTCATGTTGATTACGTAGGTCCAGTGCTGGGAACAATGTTCCTGTCATGAGGCCATTATAGCTCAGTGGGCTGGACAGCTGGTTCCTGACGCAGAGAGAGGCCAACAGCGTGGGTTCAATTCCTGTGCTGGCTGAGGTTATTCAAGAAGGCCCCACCTTCTCAACCTTGCCCCTCGCCTGAGGTGTGGTGACCCTCAGGTTAAATCACCACCAGTCAGCTCTCCCCCTCAAAGGGGGAAGCAGCCTGTGGTCATCTGGGACTATGGTGTCTTTACCATTTTACAATGTTCCTCCTGGACAGGCATTCAAGGCATTCAAAGTGGTTAGATGTTTCCGAGATGATGCCCATGACTGCCTATGCTACAGTGGAGAAGCGATGTCACTGCTTTGTCCTCCACAGTCTGCCAGAGATACTAGTTTCAGACAATGCAAACGCATTTACCAGTGCTGAGTTCCAACACTTCACATCATCAAGTGGAATTAAACCCATACATACTGCACCTTACCTCCCCTTCTCGAGTGGACCCACTGAACATGCTGTACAGACCGTTAATGCAGCCATGAAAAATCAATCACCATCGTCCCTGGAGACAAAATCGGCGCGTTTCCTGATTACTTACAGAACCATGCCACACATGACCACTGGAGTAACTCTTGCTGAGTCCAGGATGGGTTGTCCGTTAAGAACCAGGTTGGATCTGGACTTTCACATTTTGCGAGGAGGTGGAGTCAAGGCAAAGTGTTCAGAAGAAGAACCACGATGAATCAAGGAGGGAGGCGACATTCAAAGTCGATGATCCAGTGCTTCACAAAGGTTTCGGAATGGACTGAGTTGGGGCCCACGTTGTGGTGGCTGGGACGGGCTCGGTATCACATGAGGTGGAGGTCCAGACAAAATCCGATTAAAAGCATGTGTAACAATATGGATATTGTATGGTGAATGAAGGGTTAACAATTTTATATAAATACATCTTACCACCAGATGGTGACCAAGAGCAGTCACGTAGATCACGTGACACCCTTGATTCTTGGAGAAGGTGTTTAGGCGTGAGGGAGAGTAGTTGTGCATTCTGGAGTCCTGTAGATAGAGTTATAGCATAGTTTATTTCAGCAACCTTTGTACTTAGGAAGACGTTTGAATCTAGTTATAAGGAGTGTTAATAAATTAGCTTTGTTAATCAACATAGCTTGATGTTCTTTGTTGAACACTACACATCCAAGCCATCCTTACCAAGAGAACATCACAGCATGTGGATCATTTGAGGAGATGGAGTCACTTTGAGAACCAGCGGGGTGGTCCGCTCCGATTGTTCCCCCTCCCCCCCCCCCCCCAGTAATGCAGCTGTTAGTTGGAACTGAAGAGGTGAGTCAGCCTGAGGAAGGGCCAAGGACTGTTCCAGTGGAAGCTGAAGGAGTGAGGAATGCTGCCACACCCTTGGAAGAAGAAAGTCAGGTACCTGAGAATCCAATCAAGATGACCTCTACTGGTCACATCCAACCTGTTGGCTATATCGCTCCCAGAGTTTATACTGAACTACTGTAAAATATATTTATTCTTGACATTGTCTTGTAAATAGTTTAACTTTTTATAGAATGCTGTAGTAAGGGGCTTATGGGGAGAGGGACGTAGTGGCAGACCCCTTGAAGGGAGCAGGGTTTCAAGGGGTCATGTGACCCGATCAGCAGTAGGGTGGTTGTGTGTAGATCCGGGCGGGGCTGAGCGTGGGATTTCCCGTCAGAATCGATCCGGGAGCTGTGGTCACACACCCCAGCACTCTATACAGAGCGACGTTATTCCAATAAAAAGTTTGTTGCTGTTCAGACCTGTCGGTCACCAACCGCTCAGATATCACAGCACACAACACAGCAGACTCGAAAACTAAAAACACCTTTGATTCGACTGGGTACTTTCGGAGAATATCCAAGATCTGGCTGGGCGGAAATCCAATATGGTGGCACCCAGAGACCTTACACTAGATGTAGCTGAGATTATGTGAGCTCACATCCTACAACACTCGTGTGCACCATCCTATAACACACGTGTGCACCATCCTACAACACACGTGTGCGCCATACATTACCTCAGTAGTTGGAAAGTTATGTCAAATAACTTATTTCCAGATAGCCTCCAGGTTCTTTCCAAAATTGTCGATGTGAGAAGGCTGCCGACATCTAAATTCTTATATCCTTCACCATTGTTTATAGCAAGAAGTCTTACAACAGCAGATTTGTTTGGAATCACTAACTTTGGGAGCACTGCTCCTTCCTCAGGTCAGCTGAGCACCTTAGGAAGGGGCTGTGCTCCGAAAGCTAGCGATTCGAAACAAACCTGTTAGCTTTTGGGTGATGAAGGAGCTGCGCCCCGAAAGCTAGTGATTCCAAATAAACCTGTTGGACTTTAATTAACCTGGTGTTGCAAGACTTCTTACCGAGCCCACCCCAGTCCAACACCGGCATCTCCACATCATGACCATTATTTATGTAACTTTTATCCCCTTCAGGTTTTTTTTTAACATTCCCTACATCCTTTCCTTCCTTCTTTCTCCTCTCAACATTTGTTAAATGTATCATATCTCCCTTTTTAAAAAAATGTTCTGCCTCCCATTTCCTTTCCCATGCTTCTAGTTTTTTTGTCTTTGCCTGCTCTCGATTTTCCCTTTCACACACACAAGCGCATAACCTCATACACTCCTGTGCACAAAGTTATGCAGTGCTGTTGCCGCAATCTCCTCAATAACTAATCCCCTAACACTGGAAAAGCTTTGTGCCTCGCGGCTAATACAAGGAAAAGCTCAGGAATGCGGGGGCCTGGAGAGAACCTAGAGAATGAGAAAGGGAAGAGAAAAGGAACTGGGAGGGAGAAAGAAGTCAAACCACAAATGGGATGGAAGAAAAAAAAGATTAGGCAACAATATCCGACTGCATTAAGGGGTCAGGAGAATTAAGCTTAAGAGCAGCTTGCTCAGTATGCGGAGGGATAGAAAGGCCCCAGAATGAAAGAGAGTGGTTCAAGTGCAGACATTGGTGAGGGTGAGAGGACGCTGCTGGGGAATGTTCAGGAGTGAAGGCATCAGCTTCACATTAACAGGGGGTTTAATGCCAACATCGCAGGTACCTCTATTGATCACATTAATTGAAGTGAGGGCCAAACCTTTTGCAAAGAACAGAATTTTAGGTCTGGATCCACAATTCTGGTGTCATTAAAATGCAAACTTAACAGAAGAAGCAACAACAGCAGCTGCTATAAAGTCTACCGAGAACGTTTTAAATTTTAAATTAAATACTGTTCAATTTAAATTTTTTTCAACGCATTAATAAAGTGTACTTTTATAATTTAATTGGGTCTGTAGTTACTTCCAAAGACAATAGCAATGAAGACAAAAGCCCTGTTTACACTTTACAAACTCCTTAAATTCAGTTCCTCTCATGTACATTGGAATTCAGCCCAATCCCCCTCGGGCTATCCCATTCAGTTTAAAGAGGTGCTAAGTGCCATTAAAATGTCCCGCCTGTCACATACACTATCTGCATTTTCCTGAACAGCCGATAGGGGTTGGATGACAACGAGTGTGAGGTACACACCCGTGTGGAGCATAAACATGGACCTGTTGGGCCAAATGGTCTGTTTCTGTGCAACCCACTTCATGTCATTTCCATATCATAGAATCATAGAACTTACAGTGCAGAAGGAGGCCATTCGGCCCATCGAGCCTGCACCAGCTCTTGGAAGGGGACCCTGCCCAAGCCCATACCTCCACTCTATCCCCATAACCCAGTAACCCCACCCAACACTAAGGACAATTTTGGACACTAAAGGCAATTTAGCAGGACCAATTCACCTAACCTTCACATCTTTGGACTGTGGGAGGAAACCGGAGCACCCGGAGGAAACCCACGCACACACGGGGAGGACGTGCAGACTCCACACAGACAGTGACCCAAGTCGGGAATCAAACTTGGGCCCCTGGAGCTGTGAAGAAATTATGCTAACCACTATGCTACCATGCTGCCCACCAACCCTAACCCGAACCCTAACCCTAGCCGTAATTATTTCCAGTTGAACTCCACTGGAGGTTATTCAATCCACCATTCCACCTCCTCCATCTCTGTTGTCCCAAACGGGTGAAGGTGCATTAGCCGGTAAATCTGCTTAAAATATATAATGATGTGGAGATGCTGGCGTTGGACTGGGGTGAGCACAGTAAGAAGTCTTACAACACTAGGTTAAAGTCCAACAGGTTTGTTTCGAATCACTAGCTTTCGGAGCACAGCTCCTTCCTCAGGTGAATGAAGAGGTGGGTTCCTGATATATAGACAAAGTCAATTATGCAAGACGATGAATATATAACACACGTAGAGTTAAAGATGTTTACAGCATGGAAGCAGTCCTTCGATCCAGCTTGCTCATGCCGCCCCGTTTCTATCACTAAGCTAGTCCCACTTGCCCACATTTGGCCCATATCCCTCTATACCCACCCTGCCCATGTAACTCTCTAATTGCTTTTTAAAAGACAAAATTGTACCCTCCTCTCCCACTGCCTCTGGCAGCCCGTTCCAGATGCTCACCACCCTCTGTGTGAAGATGTTTCCCTTCTGGTCTCTTTTGTATCTGTCCCCTCTCACCTTAAACCTATGACCTCTAGTTCTAGACTCCCCTACCTTTGGGAAAAGATGTCAACTATCTACCTTATCGATGCTCCTCATTATTTTAAAGACCAGTGCTCCTTCACTTGTTCTGATGTTGTACAAAGTCAGAGTTCAGGATTGAGAAGCACTGCGGATTTACACAATCGCTCCGGCAGGGATGCCAAATCCAGCCTGTGTCCCATGTCAGCCACACACAAAGACCTGTTTGTGTTTCTGTAGCAGAGGTAGGCTTGAGTTCCCCACGTCCTGTTTGCGTTCTGCCCTCCAACAAGGTTAGTTGTTTTCTTTGAAAGGGACTGCAGGTTATTTGGAACTGAAATGAGCTGAATCGAGTCAAACACTCACATGGCGCAGTTGTGTGTGCAGCCATACAATGCACTGCCAGCAGATCACATAGTTTGGCTATTCTTTTTAAAAATCTATTGAAAGTAAATGAGTTAACACCTTGTGGGGAGTTGAATTTCAGATCAATGTGTTACGTCTTCGTACAGTAACAGAGTGGTCCATCCACCTAAAGAGCAGCACTGCCTATCTCGTTTGTCACCACCACAGTTTTCTGTTACAAAGCGATGGCCAAATCATTTTCTCAGGCCTCACAATTGCCTGTCATTTTATAATAATAATTTTTATTGTCACAAGTAAGCTTACTGCAATGAAGTTCCTGTGAAAATTTCCTAGTCGCCACATTCCGGTGCTGAGGGAGAATTTAGAATGTCCAATTCAGCAAACAAGCACGTCTTTCGGGCCTTGTGGGAGGAAGTGTAGAATTTCTTGAGGATGGTGGTGCCATAGTGATATGAGGTTGATGGTCAGGGACTCGGTCTGCTTGACAGGCAGAGGCAAGTGGCTTCCAGTAAAACAGATTTCAAGGAGGGTTTATTGCAGGCTGCTTGGCCATTGTGGACATGGCAGGTTGGTCCCTTGGTGCCATGTGACCTCCTTCCTCCACATTGATCGCATTAAGGGATATTTATCTGGGGCGGGATTCTCCGAACCCCCGTCGGGTCTGAGAATCGCCGGGGGATGGCGTGAATCCGGCTCCCGCCCGCAGCGATTCTCCGGCCCGCGATGGGCCAAAGTCCCACTGGTTCTTTGCCAGTCCCGCCGACGTAAATTAGACTAGGCCCCTTACCGGGCAGGACATGGTGGCACGGGCGGGCTCCGGGGTCCTGGGGGGGGGGGGGGGGGGGGGGGGGGGGGGGGGGGGGGGGGGGGGGGGGGGCATGCGGGGCGATCTGGCCCCGGGGGGGGGGGGGTGCCCTAACGGTGGCCTGGCCCGCGATCGGGGCCCACCAATCCGCGGGCGGGCCTGTGCCGTGGAAGCATTCTTTTCCTACGCGTCGGCCTTGTCGGCCTCCGCAATGGCCGATGCGTAGGTGAACCCCTCCCCCTTGCGCATGCGCGGGGATGAGGTCAGCAGCCGCTGACGCTCCCGTGCATATGCGGAGGACTTTGGCGTGGCGTCAAAGGCCTTCCACGCCAGCCGGCGAGGCGCAAACCACTCCAGCGCCTGCCTAGCCCCTGAAGGTGCGGAGGATTCTGCACCTTTGGGGTGGGCCGACACCGGAGTGGTTCACGCCACTCTGTACCGCCGGGACCCCTCGCCCCGTTGGGTACGGGAGAATCCTGCCCCCGGTGTCTGGACCTGGCTTTTGTTTTATGGCTTAAGATTCCCTCCCATTATTCTCCATTTTAATGACCCTAGTCTCCATGTAGATATTGTCTTGGTTGACCCTCAGATGCCGCCAGAGGGACAAGCTTATAGAGTTGCAAATGATGCCCATTTACTTTTTTTGAATTAGACCTTGACAGTCTCAGGTGTGAGATTCCGTCAGGTCATCTTCCTAGTGCAATCCATATAATGCCGAAGTTGTCACCATATAATTCCATACATAAGGTGACTTGTGGCAGCCATCTTTTGGTGCATTGAAGTTAATTTTTAAACCAGCAAAAAAAGAATAAAGTTTGATTCACATGATTTATGATTTGTGTCACATTTTATTAACTTGCCACTGGAGATGACAGAGAATAAATTTGCTACAGGAGATTATAGAAGCAGAGATGGAGAAGACTGCAAGATTTGGAAATCAGGATATGAATTTTTAAATGACGACATTGCCGGTCTGGGAATCCACATGGCTCAGCAAGTACAGGAGTGCCGGGATACGTGTTCTGCACAGAGTTTTGTATGAGCTCAAGTGTAGTTTCAGATCCAGGTTGGTTTCTTTTCAGAAGTTCATGCAACGTTTTAAAAAATAAAGAACTTGGGCTGGATGCTCCTGAGTCTAAGTGCCGGCGCCAATGCAGAGTCCGTGGTGTTTCACGATGGGAAAGTCAATGCAAAATCCTCACCGATTCCGGTACCGTTGAGGGGCTAGCACCGGCACCGCGGGAAACACACGCGAACGCGCAGAAAACGGTTGGAGAATCGGCAGGCCCCAAACCACACATGTGTAGGACTCACAAGCTGCAGCCGCGCGTACGCCTACACCCCCCCCCCTCCACACACACGCACCGATTGTGCCAGAAAAAATGGCGCCGGCCATGCTTGACCGCGTACCTGCCCACCCCGAACCACAACCCACCTCCGGACCACCCCCACCACTCCCCCAAGCACTGGCAGAAGCCCCCCAGCCAGCAGCACGGATCCTGGCTGAGTGTGGTGGCACTGAACACTGTCTGCAGCCGACATGCCAGTGTCCCGACCCCTGGGACCACATCTGGCGGTCTAGAGGCAGTCAATTAATAGGCTACGAAATGCTAAACGGTAAATGCTATTTCTCTTTGAAGTCAATAGAAGCCTTGCATATCAAAGAATCTGAGGGACTTGAGAGCATTATGATGTGGTTTTGGCTTTCTATTAAGTTATAATGGCTGCTTTCCAGACATCTGTCTGAGGCAGAAGGTGTAAGGCACAGGTAAGTGATAAAGCAGTGATTTCTTTCACTGTTTCTGTCTGGACTACTCTATAGCCTCCATACAGAGATGACTGATGGTTGAGGGGGGGGAGGTTCTCTTCTGTGGGGATGGTGTCTGCTATGGGGTGTTCCCTCTTATGGGGCGGTTCCCTGCTATGGTGCTTCCCTGCTATGAGGGGTTTTGTTATGGGGAGTTCTGTGATGCAGAATGTTCCTTATGGGGGGATCTCTGATGGGGGTCTCTGATGGGGGCCAGATGGGGGTTTGTCATGGGGGCTTCTGCTGCGGGTCTCTAGTAGGGGAGTCTGATGGGGCCTCTGGGGGGGGGTTTCTGATAGGGGTCTCTGTTGGGGGTCCCTCATGGAGGGATCTGATTGGGGTTTCTCGTGGGGGGTCTGTTGGGGTCTCTGATGGGGCGTGTAGTGGGGTCCTCTGGTTTGGGGGTCTGAAGGGTGGGGTGGGCAGGATTTGCACTGTGTGGGGAAGGGGGCCCCCCGATGGACTTTGGGGCACGTACATTAGATACGTCCCCTTGGCCTGCCACGAGGTCTACCGCATCAGGGCCACGCTGGCAAACACGTATCGATCTGTGTCTACCTGAATCCAGCCCCAGAGGGTCAGATAATCACAGAGGTGTGGAGAATCCACTGTCCAGTCGCTTAATAAGTTGCAAACGGGTCATTGGGATCATTTTCATCCTCCTGGCGATGTGGGCGTGATCGTTGATGCCACCGCCAGCGGGAACCGGATCATTGGGCACCGATCCCGTTTTTTTCCCCGATGCTGGATTCTCCGCTGCTTCGGGAGCTCTGCTTCTGATGGTGGACAGCGGGGAATCCAGCCCAGAATGTTTTTATCCATTGGATGTGGGAGTCCCAGGTTGGCATTTATTGCCCTTCCCCAATTGAACTGAATAGGTTGGTGGGCCACTTCAGTGTCCCAGGAGTCAACCACGGTTCATGGCCGTCATTAGGCTTTCTGCATTTTTATTGAATTTAAAATCCACCATCTGCCGTGGTCAAATCCAAATCTGGGTCTGGGGCATTAATCTGGGTCTCTGGGTTACTAGTCCAGCGATAATACCACTACACCACCCACTCCCCTTAGTGCCCAATGGCTGTCTTTCATAATGCCGGCTGTTCTCTGCATGCACGCCCCCTCAGCAGGCCCAGAGCCCTGCGTGGTAGAACAACTCCTCCTGACGTCAGCGTACTGACCCAGGAGCAGATTATGTTTTAAATTGCTGGAGTCTTCCTGCCTGGAGCAGCGGCAGAGAGTAGATCAGACACCCATATGCTGACACCACGTGTTCTGGGCGCGAGAGAGATCCCTCCATTTTGCAGCTGCCAGCAGTGCTGGTGTGAACTCCAGGGCCTTTGGTGAACAACCCATGAAGAAGAAGCTGAAACCAGGAACAAAGCAGCATTTAGATGATTTCTTGAGGTATGGGTTTATTAATTGTGCTGATGCAAATCAGGATTCAAAGTTCATGTGTGTTATATACAGGGAAATACTGGCAAAAAACCCCCTCAAAACTTCAAAAGACATTTGAAGACTAAGCATGACGAGTTCGAGTACAAACCTTCTTTATTTGTTCAACGGATACAGTGAGATCTTAAATCAGCTGAAGTCCTTCACAGAAATGTAACATTGAATGACAAAGCAAGTGAGATTGTGAGGACGAAGCCGGCTCACCTGTCACATCTCCGTTTTTGCGACTACGTCCCCACGCCGTCGTGAAAACTGTGGTCTTTTACGGCAGAAAACTGGCGTCAAAAGGCCATGGATTCACCGTCTTGCTGAGGGCTAGCAGGCAGCTGTCGTAGAACTCGCAGCTCCAGCTGCCCCCAGCCCTTCCGGGTCACAGGCTGCGCATGCGCACAGCGGCCACCACGTGCAGACCTGGACGGGCAAAATATTGCCCCATATCGGCCACTCGCGCGCTCGGACCACCTGCACACATTAACCCCTGCCCCGAATGAAGCCCCCGCTGCCCGCCAATCGGCCCTCCCCCAACTGTGGCGACCCCGGACTGAGTCCGCAGCCGCCACGCGAGGATCCCAGACGGTGGGACCATGAGAGGGCCATGCCATCGGGAAGTCGCCGGTCGGGGGCGTAGCATCGGGGGATGGGCCTCAGGCAATGGCTTGAGGCGGTGGGTACTCGGCGTGGCGTACTCCACAAATATGCCAGTTTTCGGGGGGGGTGGAGAATTGAAGAACCGGTGGCGATCCTGATTTTGTGTGCCAAAACGGATTCTCCGCCCTGTCGCCGAATGTGATTCCGGCATTGGGGGGGGTGGAGAATCCAGCCCAAGGTAAGTGAAAATGGTGGGTCACGAAGGTCAGCTGGCGTGGGTCATGTAGGTCGGCCGGCAAGGGTCCCGAAGGACGGCTGGTTGGTAAAAATGGGTCCCGGGCAAGAAAGTTTGAAAAACACTGTTTTATTACATTGAAGGTCTCATGTAATTGAAAGTTGTTGCTCATTCCTTTGTTGCATTGTAAGAATCACGGCAGCCATTTTGCAGAGGTGACAAATTGCTACAAACAGCAATGTGAGAAGGACCGGATAATTAGATTTAGTAATCTTGATTGAAGAATAAATAATGGATTTGGCACTGGGGTTAAAATTCCACTCTTCCTCACAATATTCCCATGGGATCTTTTATAGCACCTGGATCAGTCCAGCACAGAGCCCGAGGAGTGCTGAGGTATAGTCACAGCCAGCGTGGCCTGCCTTCCATAGGAGAGCTCCTGCTGTCCTCTCTCAGGGGGGCGGTACCGTTTTGGCTCATTAATGAATCAACTGACACCCATTATTCCTGAGGTCACTGTGGCGGCTCGGAGGTTAAGTAGGAGCTCCATGAATTTCCAGTGACTTTCGAAAACCGCCTTACTGGATTTTCCAGTGGCCTTTCTGGCAGTGCCCTGATCAAGGGATCTAGCATCAGGAAGAGGGGAGGCCACTAAAATGCACCCCACTGTCTGTCTGTGCCTCCTATACCCCCCCCCCCCCCCCCCCCCCCCCCCCCACCACCTGTCCCGTAACCCCAAAATTACAATCAAATAGAATCCCTAAAGTGCAGGAGGAGGCATTCGGCCCATCAAGACTGCTCTTCCAAATGAGCACCTTACCAAGGCTCACTCCCCGCCCTATCCCCATAACCCTGCACATTGATCATGGCCATTCCACCACCTAACCTGCACATCTTTGGACACTGAGAGACAATTTAGCACGGCCAATCCACGGAATCTGCCCATCATTGTACTGTGGGAGGAAACCAGAGCACCCGGAGGAAAGCCACGCAAACACAGGGAGAACGTACAGACTCCGCACAGCGACCCAAGCCGGGAATCGAACCCAAGTCCTGGTGCTGAGGGGCAGCAGTGCTAACCACTGTGCTGCCTTGCAGATCTAATCATGACGGCACTTGCCTTTGGCCTGGGGTGCCATAATGATCCTGTGCACCTGATCAGTGCATTGCCGATTCCTGCCACTGCCCTTGTTAGTGCCGACGGCATGAAGAATTGCCGTAGGGGGCGGCATGGTGGTGCAGTGGTTAGCACTGCTGCCTCACGGTGCTGAGAATCCAGGTTCGATCCCGGCCCCAAGTCACTGTTCGTGTGGAGTTTGCACAATCTCCCCGTGTCTGCGTGGGTCTCACCCCCACTTAAAGATGTGCAGGGTAGGTGGATTGGCCACGCTAAAGTGCCCCTGAATTGGGGAAAAAAAGAGAATTGGGTACTCGAAATTTATTTAAAAAATGAAGAGTTGCCATCCTCTGATTGGCTGGCAGATCGGGCAGGTGGGCCTGCTGGCCTTCTGCCACTGGGGACCTCAATTGTTGTTCAGGCTCACACGAGTGCCTGAAGGGAGTTTGACTCTGTCGGGCCTCGCGAATGGACTAGGCCAGCTCTCCCTTCCGGTACTCCAACTGTTGGGCAAGACAAGCCAGCTGGATCCCAGTCTATAATATACAACGCAATCAATTATATAAAATAAAGGCAGAATGTAATGGCTTTAAAATGGTCACTGGTCCAACGACCCCCCCCCCCCCCCCCCCCCCCCCCCCCCCCCCCCCCCCCCCCCCCCCACCCCGCCCCCGCCACCTCACCTGATAATTGTACTCAGCATGCAGTGCCAGGGAAGACAAGCGAATTAACTGTTAAAAGATATTGG
Organism: Scyliorhinus canicula; assembly: GCF_902713615.1. Taxonomy (NCBI): domain Eukaryota; kingdom Metazoa; phylum Chordata; class Chondrichthyes; order Carcharhiniformes; family Scyliorhinidae; genus Scyliorhinus; species Scyliorhinus canicula. The sequence continues at coordinate 193,947,660 of NC_052154.1, read as the reverse complement.
GGGCTGGAATCACGGTTCTGGTGACTAAGTCCCCGCACCGGCATGGAAACTGTGGTGTTTTACTCCAGGAAAACTGGCGCAAAATGACCACCCATTCCCTTCTCCGGGGAGCGGGGGGGGGGGGCTAGCAGCCAGGCAGAGTAGAGCTCCCAGCTCTAGCTGCCAATACGGCCCGGAGCATTGCCAGGTCCATGGCCGCCCAGGCCCATGACGGTGGCTTGCAGTGGCCGTGCCGTGCTTCATGGCAAACTCAGCCCGCGGACCCGGACCGCAAGATTTTATCGAGAAATACAGCACTGAACAGGCCCTTCGGCCCACGATGTTGTGATGAACTTTTGTCCTAGGTTAATCATAGAATTTTGGACACTAAGGGCAATTTATCATGGCCAATCCACCCAACCTACACATCTTTGGACTGTGGGAGGAAACCGGAGCACCCGGAGGAAACCCACGCAGACACGGGGAGGACGTGCAGACTCCACACAGACAGTGACCCAAGTCGAAATCGAACTTGGGACCCTGGAGCTGTGAAGCAATTGTGCTATCCACAATGCTACCGTGCTGCCCTTAAGAAGAAATTAATCTACACTCCATTATTCTACCCTAATCTATGTACCTATCCAATAGCCGCTTGAAGGTCCTTAACGTTTCCGACTCAACTACTACCACAGGCAGTGGATTCCATGCCCCCACTACTCTCTGGGTAAAGAACCTACCTCTGACATCCCCCCTATATCTTCCACCATTTACCTTAAATTTATGTCCCCTTGTAATGGTTTGTTCCACCCGGGGAAAAAGTCTCTGACTGTCTACTCTATCTATTCCCCTGATCATCTTATAAACCTCTATCAAGTCGCCCCTCATCCTTCTCCGTTCTAATGAGAAAAGGCCGAGCACCCTCAACCTTTCCTCGTATGACCTACTCTCCATTCCAGGCAACATCCTAGTAAATCTCCTTTGCACCTTTTCCAAAGCTTCCACATCCTTCCTAAAATGAGGTGACCAGAACTGTACACAGTACTCCAAATGTGGCCTGACCAAGGTTTTGTACAGCTGCATCATCACCTCACGGCTCTTAAATTCAATCCCTCTGCTAATGAACGCTAGCACACCATAGGCCTTCTTCACAGCTCTATCCACTTGAGTGGCAACTTTCAAAGATCTATGAACATAGACCCCAAGATTTCTCTGCTCCTCCACATTGCCAAGAACCCTACCGTTAACCCTGTATTCCGCATTCATATTTGTTCTTCCAAAATGGACAACCTCACACTTGTCAGTGTTAAACTCCATCTGCCACTTCTCAGCCCAGCTCTGCATCCTATCTATGTCTCTTTGTAGCCGACAACAGCCCTCCTCACTATCCACAACTCCACCAATCTTCGTATCGTCTGCAAATTTACTGACCCACCCTTCAACTCCCTCATCCAAGTCGTTAATGAAAATCACAAATGAATACCCCCCTTCGGCCGCTCGCGTGCCCCGGACCCCGCCCCCCCCACAGTGCCCCAAGCCCCGAATGATGTCCCCCCTCCCCGTGTATCGGCCCTCCCCTGACTGTGGTGACGCCAGACTGAGTCCGCAGCTGCCGCACTAAGTTCTCGACGGGTGTGGCTATGAGAGTCCCACACCGTCGGGAACTCGATCGGTCGGGGATGGAGTATCGCGGGGCGGGTCTCAGGCTATGGCCTGAGGCCGCGGATAAGGTGTGCGACGTACTCTGCTTTTCAGGGGGCGGAGCATCATGAAAGCGGCACCGCCCCCAATTTTGCCATCATCAGGAATTCTCCGCCCCCTCGCCGAAGAATCCAGCCCATTGGCTTTTTACCCAAAAGTGAATTCCTAATGATACAAGAATTCCCACCAACAGCACCATCAATCCCATCGGGAGCAAATCGAGCCTGGAAATGACGATTGAGCAAGAGGCTGTCCCTGACTGAGTCCAGACCTTGGGGACAGGATTCTCCGACACCCCGCCGGGTCAGAGACTCGCCGGGGGGGGGGGGGGGGGGGGGGGGGCGGCGTGAATCCCACCCCGCCACTCCGACGCCGGCTGCTGAATTCTCTGCTGCTGGTTTTACGGAGGGGGCGGGAATCGCATCTCGCCGGTCGGGGCCATTGGCACTGGCCGCCCCCCGTTGATTCTCTGCCCCGCAATGGGCCGGGCGGCTGCCTGTTTTTGGCCAGTCCCGCCGGCGTAATTCCAACTAGGTCCGTACCAGCGGGACCTGGCTCTGCGGGCGGCCTGCAGAGTTCTCGGAGGAGTGTGGGGGGATCTGGCTACAGGGGGGGGGGGTGCCTCCACGGTGGCCTGGCCCGTGATTGGGGCCCACCTTCCGGGCAGCCCAACGCCGGAGTGGTTCACGCCACTCCTCGGCACCGGTACAGCCCGCCCTGCCGGGTAGAGGAGAATCCAGCCCAAGGCCTCTGAATCTCTGAGACACTGCAGCAATAACTACATTTCAACATTACTTCATTGGCTGTAAAGCAAACTGGGATTTCCTGGGGTTGTGAAGCCCATTGTATGAACACAAGTCATTTCTCCTTTCTTCTTATTATTCATACCAAACATTTGGTTTGACTGTCTATCTAATTCATTTCAGCCTAGATCTTTCTGTTGTCTGGATTTTTCAGTAGGCTGCGACATCAGCACCTTGGTTTGCCTTACGTCTCAGTGTACAAAGAACAAAGAAAAGTACAGCTCAGGAACAGGCCCTTCGGTCCTCCAAGCCTGTGCCGACCATGCTGCCCGTCTAAACTAAAATCTTCTACACTTTCCAGGGTCCGCATCCCTCTTTTCCCATCCTATTCATGTATTTGTCAAGATGCCCCTTAAACGTCACTATCGTCCCTACTTCCACCACCTCCTCCGGCAGCGAATTCCAGGCACCCACTGCCCTCTGTGTAAAAAACTTGCCTCGTACATCTCCTCTAAACCTTGCGCCTCACACCTTAAACCTATCCCCCCTAGTAATTGACCCCTCTACCCTGGGAAAAAGCCTCTGACTATCCACTCTGTCTATGCCTCTCATAATTTTGTAGACCTCTATCAGGTCGGTCCTCAACCTCCGTCGTTCCAGTGAGAACAAACCGAGTTTAAGAGGGCATTACCTCTTAGCTTATGCCCTCCATACCAGGCAACATCCTGGTTTGTAAGCTTGGCTTAGGTGGTGAACACTTCCATGTCTCAGTCAGAAGGGTCACATTGACTCGAGAGCCTGGGGACATCATCTAAAATAAATGCAGTATGACTTGCCTTTTACTGGCACTTTTCCCAAGTTCAGGACACTCCATCATGCGTTACAGCCAATGACGTACCTTTCTGAAGTGTAGTCACCATTGCAATGTTGGAAATGCAGCAACTACCATACACAAGGCAAGCTCTGGCAAAGAACAATGTGTGAACCAGCAAATAAAGAGAGTTTAGTGTCAATTGAGGGATAAATATTGGCCAAGGCTCCAGGGAGAACTCCACAACTCTTCTTCAAAACACTGCCACGTCCACCTGAGAGGGATTTTCCATCTCTCCTGAAAGTAGCCGCTTCTGTCCGTGCAGTGGTCGCTCAGTGCTCCATTGGACTGTTAGCCGAGAGGGTGCTCCAACCCCTGTGGTAAGGTTTGAACATGGTAGCTTCTGAGACAGAGGTAAGAGTGCTCCCAACTGATGCATTTCCAACACTTTGGTGCAGCAGAGAGGGGATGAAACAGTGACCCACTCGTGTAAATGCACAAGTTCTCCTGGTACTATTGAAAGGAAATTAGGAAGTTTATTCCATTTTACCTGGCTAGCACTCCTCCCTGAACCAACGCCACCAAATTGATCGTCTGCCTTATTACTTGTTTGTGTGACCCTGAAGCCAGTCTTACTGCCAACACAACGGTGGCTGTACATCAAACGTGAATCACTGGTGATGAGGTTATGAAATGTCCCAGAAATGTGATAAGGTGTTGAGTAATGCACATTCCACCTTTCCATATACTTTATATGGTTCAAAATTCAACCTCAGTGATACGTTTTCCAGCTATCTGCGTGTGTGTGAATATATTCAATGTTTTACATCTGTGAGCATACAGACTGTGACTCCTTTGTAATTCCTTTCTAAAAGAGATGATTGACGCAGAAAGGGAGTTCACTGAAATGTATCAGATTTTGTTAGTAATATCTAAGCAGGTACAGCAAAGATGGAAAAAGGCAAAGTTAAACACCTATAACCATCTGTATGCGCTCACCTCACGTCACGAAGGAGAGGGCATGTTAAAGTGGCACGAGCTTTGACCTAAATTATTTCTACATCCCAACAAAGTTCCTACCAAAGGAGATCCAGTGTCACTCAAGAGATTCCCAACCACAGCCAATCACTAAACGGGGTTTAGCGACGCAAAGATTTCCCCCACTCAGAACAGCCCACAGTTATTCAGCTTTCATCAATCACATATTTGGCAAATTGCGTTGTGACCCAGTTCAGCTTAAACGAATGGCAGACATAAACTGGCCAGCCAATTCCAGTTCATATTCTCTTCAATTATTCCTGTACAGTCGAAGAACTCTGCAATAGATTCTCCACATTCAATTACGACAAATATCGGAAACTGTAAATTGACACCAGCAGCACGTTACCAAAGAAATCAACTCCCACAATGAAAGCGAGCTCAGCGCTTGGCCTTATTGGTTCAATCGCATCATACATGCTACCAATTTTAAGTGGATTATGTTGTCCTTGACTGATTGACTTTAAATAGAATCTGGGATCTATATTTACTTTAAAAGCCAGCATCTAACCTCGCACAATGTATTGGCAGCACGGTAGCACAGTGGTTAGCACAGTTCCTTCACAGCGCCAGGGTCCCGGGTTCGATTCCCGGCTTGGGTCACTGTCTGTGCGGAGCCTGCACGTTCTCCCCGCGTCTGCGTGGGTTCCCTCCAGGGGCTCCGGTTTCCTCCCACAAGTCCCGAAAGACATGCTTGTTAGGTGAATTGGACATTCTGAATTCTCCCTCTGTGTACCCGAACAGGCGCCGGAATGTGGCGACTAGGGGCTTTTCACAGTAACTTCATTGCAGTGTTAATGTAAGCCTACTTGTGACAATGAAGATTATTATAAGGTGATTATTATTATATTGTTTAATTTAAGTCTGTTAATTCTGATCCTTCGACATCTATTGTTTCGGGTCTGCTGTGCATTAATATCTGATTACTATATCTTGTTTCTTACCTAAATGTTTAACACGGCACCTGCAGTTTCTATTTGATGGGACAACTCCAGTGACAAATATCAAGGCTGACACTCCAGTGCAGGACTAATGGATGTCAGGAATGTGGGAATTCAATGAGATTAACAGTGAAGTTAAGGTAAAATAAAATAACAGGGAAGTAACAAGGTGAGCAGAGGTTTAAGGGCATTGAGGAGCGAATGGCCATATCAGAAACATTGATTGGGATTCTCCGTCCGTTCACTCCGGTGGGATTCTCCGGTCTCGTTGCAGTGACTGGAGTTTTGGATGCGTGCCAGATTCTCCATTCTCGCTGCCAGCCGTGGCGGGGAGGAGTCGGATTGAAGAAACCGGCTATTATTTACCATAGCTTAGTGGGGCTGTACAAATGATCATTTCCAAAGGGAAATTTCATCGAGGTACACAGTAGAATCCACAGAGGGAACTATCAAACAGACTGACCAGTCAAATTACCAGCACCCTCCTTGGAGAATGAGGCTAATTCTGCATCTAACAGCCAGACGGACCAGTTCCATCTGTGTCCCGAGCCATGGGGGCCTGTTCCAGCTCACATTTAGGGCTATGGCAAATTGCAGATATTCCCCTCTAAATGACACCGTTTGTGCCTTCGCTGAATCAGGAAGAGATGCGTTCCCAGACATGGTCACCTAAGTGGTATTGTGGGGTAACTATGAACTGGATTTGACCTATAGAGTTACTAAAATTGGAAATGCTTGGGAAAAGGGTGTCTCGGTGAGTTCAGGGAATGTGGGTATATTTTGGGAATAAGAGGTAACTTCAGATAAAATCACGTGTTTAGTTATTCATATACTTGAGTGTCAGAGTGTGTATTAGTCTTTTCTCATGTGTTTTTTCTTTTACTTTAATAAATATTCTTTATTAATTGTTTGCACAACGAATGGACTGGCTGCTCACTGCATTGTACACAGTTCTTCACATTATTCCAAACAAAAATCCCTGCAACCCTCAGCCCTCCCCCTCCCCCATACAGTCCTGTGCAACCTATGCCTTGAACCCACACATATGGTTTCTCATAGCCCCATTCCCCCACTACCCATTCTCCAGGGGCCCTCATACCTCTCTATGCAAACCCATGCCCTTCACCCAAGCCTTCTTATATCCTCATGGCTCCTTCTATCCCCTATGCCAACTTAGTACCAAGTCAGACCAACCAATGCCCTATGCCCACCATATTTTCCCTTACCCTGTCCATACCAATTCATACCCAGTATCCTTTAAGGACAACCCCAGGACCTATACTGACAAGAAGTAAAGTTATGTGCCTATTGATTATGTTGCGATTTAAAAAAGGGGGTCGGTTTAGCTCAATTCGCTGGAGAGCTGATGCAGAGCAAGGCCAGCAGCACGGGTTCAATTCCCATACCGGCTGAGGTTATTCATGAAGGTTCCGCCCTCTAAACTTTGAACCTCGCGGTCATCCTCAGGTTAAATCACCACCAGTCAGTCCTTCCCTTCAAAGGGGAAAGCAGTCTATGGTCATCTGGGAACTTTACTATTTAAAAAAACTCTCCTTGATTAAAAAAAGAAATACATGGGAAGTTACGTGAACTTACGAAAACAAATATTTCTATAATCATTCAAAGACGTCAATAAAACTGCTCACTAAGCAGGCACCCCAGTTTGATAACGCAATGTAATGAAAGCCCTCAGGCTTATGTCAACTGCTAGAGTAAAATATCAAACTCCGTTTTATGAAATTCCACACATTTTATTTTTAAATTTGAAGATCAGTAGCGTTAAATTCCTTAATAATCCTAATGAGCTATGAGGGTTCCAATTAATTTTGATAATTCAACATCTTGACAGATCTTTGACAGTTTTGACACATTTTTTTACACACAATCATGTCTAGTTTTGAAAATCCCAAAGGGCACCTGATCTCTCCCTCAGGGTAATTTATCTCTCCGAAAGGCATATACCTACCTCTCCCACAGAGTGCCTCACATCGCTGAAAGGTGTCTCGGTATCATATCCAAAGGGATACCTCCCCAAAAGGGTATTCTGACTATCTAACTGAATGCACAATGTTCATACCTGCTCCTACCAGACCTAATCTGCACACTTCGGGTTTCAGACCATCACCTCACCAAACTCACAAGTGAGTGAGGCTGTTTCTTATCTTTGTGGGCAGCTACCTCCATGAACCACAGATGTGTAATTTAGTACTCTACCCCATTCCTCCCTTGTGTAAATGGCGAAGGCCTGGTTCAGGGGCGGCATTTCCTGATTCGAGCCTCCTTGGCATTTTTCCGCTCAGGGGGAACCTCTCGTCTGTGCAAAAATTCAGCCACTTATCCTTCACTATTATTTTACATTTTCAGATTGCAAAACGAATCCTTCTAATTAGATTAGGAAGCAAGCAAAAATGAAGGTAAACTTCAAAAAATATTTTAGAAATCGAACATAGAACATACAGTACAGAAGGAGGCCATTCGGCCCATCAAGTCTGCACCGACCCACTTAAGCCCTCACTTCCACCCTATCCCCGTAACCCAATAACCCCTCCTAATCTTTTTGGACTCTAAGGACAATTTAGCATGGCCAATCCACCTAACCTGCACATCTTTAGACTGTGGGAGGAAACCGGAGCACCCGGAGGAAACCCACGCACACACGGGGAGAACGTGCAGAATCCGCACAGACAGTGACCTAAGCCGGGGAATCGAAAATATATGGGAATTTTCACATGGATGGAGAAATTTGTCGATCCACAAACCATAGAATAATTTTCAGGCTAGTGAAGCTGTTTGGACGTAACCGCGAAGTTATTTTGCTGGTTGAAAACCCAGGGCAAGATTCTCCCCCGCCATGTTCGCTGCTGACGGGTTTCTCTCTTCCTGCTGCCTGTCAATGGGATTTTCCATTGAAGCGTCCCCAACCTGCTTGGAATATAAAAGCGAAATACTGCGGTGCTGGAATTGGAAACAAAAACAGAAAATACTGGACAATCTCAGCAGGTCTGACCGTGTCTGAAAGTGAAGGGAGCCAATGTTTCAAGTCTGGATGCCTCTGTCTGGAAATTGGGTCAGATTTATACTGTTGTATACTGTTTGATGCTGTTACCTCAACAAGATCCAGGACATTATTTTACAAATTGTCTATTCATCATCTGTCATTCTCCCTCTCTGTTATGTACTTTAATTGCTGGGGTAAGCCTTCACCAGCACATGGTAACATCTTCGAACTCACCCTTGCAGCCTTGCTTCATGGGAGCCATGACCATGAGGGCAGGTAGGATATTGTACCGTGAAAGGCATCATTATCAGACCCAGATCTTTTTTCACCCGACATCCACATAACCATTTGCAGCAGGGTCGACCAGGAAACTGGAGGATGTTCTCTTTTCTACTCTGGGGCACAGAGGCAAAGTATTGCACCCTTACCTTCCCTGGTTGAGCTCAGATTGAACAGCATAGATTGGAACTTCAGCCCTCAATGAACTCTCACTGGATTAGGGCAGCAGGTTCAATTTTGCTTTCATTTTTTAAAAATGCATTTACGGGATGTGGGCGTCGCTGGTTAGGCCAGCATTTATTGCCCATCCCTAGTTGCCTGTCAGAAGGTGGTGATGAGTTGCCTTCTTGACCCGCTGCAGTCCTTGAGGGGTAGGCACACCCATTATGATGTTAGGGAGGCAGTTCCATGATGTTGCCCCAGCGACAGTGAAGGAACGGCGATATATTTCCAAGTCAGGGTGGTGAGTGACTTGGAGGGGAACCTCCAGGTGGTGGGGTTCCGGGGTGTCTGCTGCTCTTGTCCTTCTAGATGGTAGTGGCCGTGGGTTTGGAAGGTGCTGCTCGAGGAACCTTGGCGAGTTATAGACCATAGACCATAGAACAGTACAGCACAGAACAGGCCCTTCGGCCCTCGATGTTGTGCCGATCAATGATCACCCTACTTAAATCCACGTAACCCATATACCCGTAACCCAACAATCCCCCCATTAACCTTACACTACGGGCAATTTAGCATGGCCAATCCACCTAACCCGCACATCTTTGGACTGTGGGAGGAAACCGGAGCACCCGGAGGAAACCCACGCACACATGCAGTACATCTTGTAGATGGTACACACGGCTGCCACTGTCTGTCGGTGGTGGAGTGTTTGAATGTTTGTGGACGGGGGAGCAATCAAGCGGGGCTGCTTTGTCCTGGATGGTGTTAAGCTTCTTGAGTGTTGTTGGAGCTGCACTCATCCAGGCACATGGAGACTATTCTATTAGACTCCTGACTTGTGCCTTGCAGATGGTGGACAGGCTTTGGGGGAGGTCAGGAACTAAGGATGTGCAACTCATCACCACCTTCTGAAGGGCAACTAGGGATGGACAATTCAGTGAGGTGAGGAGGATTCCTAGCCTTTGCCCTGCCTGGCAGCCACAGTATTAATGTGGTTTGCCTAGTTCAGTTTCTGATCATCGGTAACCCCAAGATGGTGATTGTGGGGGATTCAGCGACGGTAATGTCATTGAATACCAATAAGTCTGATACATTCCAGCACCCTCCCTTTCTCAATCAGACATCTCTTTCAGTAAAAGAGTACAAAGAGATCACAGTCTGCATGTTCAAATAATGGCTTGGAATTGCTTGGCACAAAAGGAATGCATTAAGAATTAAGAATGCATTAAGGGAATGTGTTTCCTTGCTCTCCAGCAAAACATCAAGTTTGGGAAGTACATCTGAGATGCAAGAGGGATTATTGGAAATGTGCAGGGAGAATGAATTCATCGCAGTTGGGACTCAACTGAGGGAGCAGAAAGGTACACTTTTCTGCAGTTTCACATTCAGACACCACTGGGATTGGATATTGCAATAATCAGTTTGTCAGTGCTGCCGAAAGTAAGGCTTGCCAAAATGCCGTGACAGAACATTTGAGAGGAATGTAAACCCAAATATACTTACGGCTGCTATAAAATAGGCTTTCTTTTCAATATCGTGGAAAATGGGATGAATCTTAACAATGGACCAAAAGTGCTCTTTGATCTTTCATAATATAATTTAGGATGTGTCTTTTGAACAAAGAGGCCCACAGATCGCTTATGGAACATATTTTTCTGAACAGCCATTACTAGCATATAATAGGGATGAGCGGAAATCTAGGTCAAAGGTCAAAGTGAATCCCAATTTTTTACTTAAGAACACAAGAAACAGGAGCAGGAGTTGACCATACGGCCCATTGAGCCTCCTCCGCCATTTAACGCAGTCATGGCTGATCTTGAGCATCAGCTCCATTTCCCTGCCCTTTCCCCACATCCCTTGGTTGGCTGAGAGAGCAAGGGTGGGATTCTCCGTTGCCCGACGCCGAAATCGGGAACAGCGATCGGGTGGAGAATAGCTCCCAACGTCGGAATCAGGGCAGCTGCCGGTTTGAAGACGGACTGCGATGCTCTGCCCCCTCCAAATTGGCGTCATTGAGACGCGCGTCGTGCGCAGTTGCAACAGCGCTCACACCTCATTATCGAGTCCACCCGCCATGTTCCACCTCCACCCACGGGTTCCCGACGGTGCGGTCCACCTGAGGCCTCAATAGTCGTGACGCTGGTGTGGTGGCTGCGGAGAGAGAGACGGCGTACGGACAGTGTCCAGCACCGCCATACATTGCCGAGAGTTGTGCCGCTGGCCGGGGAGCATCTACCAGGCCTGGGGGGAGTAGTGGGGGGTGGCCAGGAGGTGGGTTGTGGGGTCGGGGTGACGGGTACGCGGTCCAGCACAACCGGCGCCATCTTTTCGGGCGCAATCCGCCCGTGTGCGGGGGTGTAGGCGAACGCGCGGCTGCAACTTGTCAGCACTGCGAGTATCCATCACGGACCTTTCGATTCCCCCACCATTTTTCACGTGTTCTTCGGGAGTTTCACGCGGTGCCTCTCACCGGTAGCGGAATCGGTGCGGGTGTGGCACCGATTTCTCCGACGTGGATCCCCACGGATCATAGACTGATAGAATTTACAGTGCCACTCAGCCACTCGGCCCATCGAGTCTGCACCGGCCCTTGAAGAGAACACCCTACTTCAGCCCATGCCTCTACCCTATCCCCGTAACCCAGTAACCCCATCCACCGTTAGCATCATTACTGAGACGCAGGAACAGAGAATCCAGGCCCAAATGCCTGTCTATCCCAGCCTTATATATATATTCAAGATGGAGTAACCTCTGGGGCAGGGAATTCAAAAGATTCACAAACTTTTGAGTGAAGCGATATCTCCTCAGCTCAATCCTCAATGATCAGCCCCCTTATTCTGAGACTGAGTCTCCGTGTTTTAGATTCCCCCCCAATATCTCAGCGCCCACCCGATCAAACCCATCCCGAATCTTATAGGTTTCAATGAAATCACCTCTCATTCTTCTAAACCCCAGAGAAATAGAAGCCCAGTTTGCTCAGCCTCTCATCATAGGTCAACTCCTTCACCCCAGGGACTAATTGCATGAACGTTTGCCGTTCCACCTCCAGTGCAAGTATATCTGTCCTTAAATGCAGTGACAGAAGCTGCACACTGTACTTCAAATGTGGCCTCACCAAAACCCTGTGCACCTCCAGCAAGGCTGCACTCCACCTCCCTCGCAATAAAGGCCAACATGCAGTTAGCCTTCCTAATTGCTTACTGCACCTGGATGTTAACTTGCTACAATCCTTGTATGAGCACACCCAAGTGATGTGTTGGGTAAGCTGGGTCTATGTGGACTGCGTTTGATGCAGTGTAGCGAGAGACAGACTTCCAACACTTGAAAAGATGCAACACGATTTTATTGAACAACTAACTATAATACATGCTTAACTGTGGGTTGACACTGTGCTGACTTGACTGGAGACCTGAGGCTAGCCTGACCAGACTATCTAACTGCCACATGGTGTGTGTTCTAGTTGCTGCTCACGGGCTCTGACTGTCTCAGAGGCTGGATCCCGAGAGAGAGGGAAAACTGGTGCCCTCTGGCTTTATAGTGGTCGTGTCCTGTCTGGTGATTGGCTGCTGTGTTCTGTGTGCTCACTGGTCATCCTGTGTGTCAATCACTGCCTGTCTGCACTCCATCATATACCTGGATGTATACTGTGACACCAGGTGTCTTTGAATATCAACAGTTACAAGTTTCTCATCCTTTATGAAATAGTCAGCTTTTCGATTCCATCTTGATTGATTCGGACGGAGACGGCACTTTGTCAATCTTAGTCTTGGCTGAGTGAGAAATGGGGATTACTTCTCGTGGGGCACTGAGAGTTGGGTATGGAGCCGAACCTGGATGGGTGTCTACGATTTTACCTTGTGTTTTTAAATTCAGTGACATATGCGGCTGTCGCTGCCGAAGCCAGTATTCATAGCCTGTCCCCATTTGCCGCAGCCGTTCCGGCAAGCATCTGGGGGATGTGGTGGGAGGGGGGGGGGGGGGTTGATTAGAAATCCATGCAATCTGCTTTTGTGCCATCTGATTGTTCTTGGGACTTCCTTCTGCTTTGGCGTTTGATTGTAGTTCATCTATTAGTTCACATTTACTATTCGCAGACTATAAGATGGACGTTGTAAAGTGTGTTATCCTGAAGAATTTGTATGCATCTATAAAGATTTATTTGGGATGAAAGAATAGTGAGATGTGACTAATTTCCAACCTGTATGTCTAGTGTAATGTAGTTCATTTTTCTTGTTTCATTAATGTTTTACTCTTATGTTAAAAGTTCATCAGCAGCCTCCTGTGAATGTGTTCAGTAACTGCCCTCCACCATTGCTAACAAAAAAAAAACTTTGGGTCTGTCAAGCCGGGTTCTACTCTGGGATCTGACCAGTAGTAACATCAGCTGGGACACTACTCAAATTGAAGCAGAACTGTAGTCATGTCATTCAAATCTAATGTGTACATTGTTTTAACAAATTGCTGCGCAACTATTGGGAAATTGGCATTTGTGGATGTACAAATCTCAATGACAGCTGGTTATGTCAATGAGATCATTTCTGAAACTATTTTGCATTTTAAAGTCCATCTCTCAACAACTGTTATCTGTACTCTCGCTTAACCAGTTCACTGCCTTTCCTCTGGGCTATTTTCACTCACTCAGTTTCCTTCCACTGAAATGGTTTACGCAGAAAGTAGCAGCTATATCCCTGCTCAAGCCTCTGTTTCTGTATCAATACTCGCTGTTATTGATCAATGTCCCTTGGCAGTGCTCATCGATTAGAATTTAAATAGATAAGGGACTTGAATTGAACGAGGAGGTCCAGACTCATATAGAGCAGGGAGAGGGGAATCCGGGTCCGAGAGTGGTGAGGGATGCCATTCATTCCCAGCATGGGTCTGGGCAGCTCTTCCTTTTAAAAACATTCCTTGATATTTTTCCTTTCTTTCCCTTTTCGAATTTCACACTCCTGAAAGTGTCGACGGACTGTCCAGTTACTGACTGGGGAAGTGCATTCTTCACAGTCCCAAAGCACACACAGAAGCATTTGGCAAGATTCAGCCTGTAAAAACTGCAGCCCCCCCCCCCCCCCCCCCAACTCCCTTCAGCACCTACCCCCCCCCCCCCCCTTCTCGTCCCCCTCTCCCCCGCACTCCTCCTCCGCTTCCACCTCCAGGCTGCCAAGGAATACAGACAGGAAGGGAGTGAGCCATCTACCTCGTTCTACACTTGCAAGAAGGGCTATAATTCTGTGGGGGAGCGCACCAGCCTCGTACCAGCCTCCCCGGACAGGCGCCGGAATGTGGCGACTAGGGGCTTTTCACAGTAGCTTCATTGAAGCCTACTCGTGACAATAAGCGATTTTCATTTTCATTTCAATGGGTGCTAAGTATCAAAGGGGAACATCCCTTTCTGTCGTTTAAAATGTAAATTGCCGGAGAAAAAGAATAACGGCAGCAATAAAAATAGAAGCGGAAGACCGTGGATGCTGGAGGTGCGGAAGTATCACGGAAAGCGCTGGAAAGATCTCAGCAGCCATGGTGGAGAGCCAAACAGAGTTAACAGCCGGAATTTTCCGTTTCAGAGACTAAGTGCCATTGCTGGCGGGTTACATGACACGGTTCCTGCTGATCGGCGTGGCGGGAAATAACAATGGATTTCGCACTCAGAATCTAATTAATCATGCAACGGCGAGTAGCTCTCTGCCTCCGGAGGCTCCGGTTTCCTCCCACAATCCCCGAAGGACGTGCTGTTTGGCGAATTGGACGTTCTGAATTCTCACTCTGTGTACCTGAACAGGTTTTCACAGTAACTTCATTGCAGTGTTAATGTAAGCCTACTTGTGATAATTAAGATTATTAAAAAAAAAAGAATCCTATGGCGGATGGGAACTGGTTTGCCGGCTCCGTCATTAGCGAAACAGGTCGAAAGTCTGGGTGTCACACGTAAACGGCACACAAACATACACATTCACTCTCTCCAGCCCTGTTATCTTCAGGAAACCTGGTAAGATGCCTGCATCCAGGGCAGCATGATGGCGCAGTGGGTAGCACTGCTGCCTCAGGGTGCCGAGGACCCGGGTGCGATCCCGGCCCCGGGTCACTGTTCGTGAGGAGTTTGCACATTCTCCCCGTGTCTGCATGCGTCTCATCCCCACAACCCCAAAAGACGTGCAGGGTAGGTGGCTTGGCCACGCTAAATATCCTTAATTGGAAAATAAGAATTGGGCAATCTAATTTTTTTCCCAACAAAAAGATGGCTGCACCCAAGAAGGAGGTTGTGCCAAGCTTCAGCAATGACAACCCTGATACTCTCATCCTTGGAGTCCGCCAGCACCTGGATCTCCTCCACCCGAGGGATGAGTGTAGAACGTCCACGAGCCTCACGTCACCGGCCTGAGAGGTGGTCTCAAGTGAGGTCAACTCACTGGGCACCTGCCCGGTTTAGTACAGGGCGAGGATGAATGATCTCATCCACTCCACCAGGGTAAGTCAACTTTCAACTCACTCCACTCTCACACTCTGATTCTGGCATCATGCACTCAAAGAGTTTCACTGCTCAGGGATCTCACATAATCCTCGTGGGGGCGTGGCCGCAGACACTTTGACATCACCAGCATCCCATCCCATCATCCCTGCACAAACTCCATCCTCAGTCGTCACTGGGGACGGTTCAGCACACCCAGCAGATATTCATGCTTCCCAACCTCTCCTCCATCCCTTCTCACCACATTCCATTCACTTGCCTTGGTGCAAGTGAAGCTTGCCGCCAACAAGAGGGGGACATCCCAGGCTGGAAGAGGGACATCCCAGGCTGGAGGAGGGACATCCCAGGCTGGAGGAGGGACATCCCAGGCTGGAGGGGGGACATCCCAGGCTGGAGGGGGGACATCCCAGGCTGGAGGGGGGACATCCCAGGCTGGAGGGGGGACATCCCAGGCTGGAGGGGGGACATCCCAGGCTGGAGGGGGGACATCCCAGGCTGGAGGGGGGACATCCCAGGCTGGAGGGGGGACATCCCAGGCTGGAGGGGGGACATCCCAGGCTGGAGGAGGGACCACTGCAGATTCGAGGAGGAAGCCTCCAAGTTGGCAGGGAAGGACAGGAATCACTCCAGTGGGGAAGGTAAGATTGGCATCTCCCAGCAAGCCAGTACGGGTCAACTCTCCATGATCACATCCTGACATTCACAATGAGCGACATGCAATTTTGCAATTCAGCCCATTCATGAACTAAATCTATAGTCCCTGTCTTACAGGCTGAGTCAACATAAGCTTCAGCCCACCTCAGAGGAGGACGATGATGGTCCATTCGCTGAAACCTGGTCAGCACAGTAGCACAGTGATTAGCACTGTTGCTTCACAGCTCCAGGGTCCCAGTTCGATTCCCCGTTTGGGTCACTGTCCGTGTGGAGTTTGCACATTCCCCCCGTCTCTGCGTGGGTCTCACCTCCACAACCCAAAGCTGTGCAGAGTAGGTGGATTGGCCATGCTAAATTGCCCCTTAATTGGAAAATGAATTGGGTACTCTAAATTTATTGAGCATAGGGTCTAGTATTCAATCCCCCTTTTCCCTATCGACTCATAGATGTAAGCGATTATGGAATAGTCGGCAAATATCATCAACATCCTGTTACAGCAGCTGTGCATCTGCATTTTCCATGACCACCTTCCTCTCTGTTGAAGTTCAATGGAGCAACTGAATTGGGAAGCCAGTCTCTTGTTAAAGTGGACCAAACGAGAGTGGCTTCAATTGCAGCTTCTCAAGAAAATCTTCCTTTGGTCTCTCTGCTCTGACTCGCTTTCAATGTTGTGACTAGAAGCAGTTTGAGACTGGTCACAGCTGCATCCCTCCAGCAACCCCGCCCCATAAGTCTCTGTGCAGCCCATTACGCTGGGACCACTCTGAATCAACCCTCTCTTCCTAATTCAGCATCTGTGGACATTCCCTCCCATTCATACCGCTTGATTCCCATCTTCCCCCTTCTGTGACTGAATTCTAGTCTTCATTGAAGGCTCCAGTTCCCCACCCTCAGTCTCCTCTCTGCCTGCCATCACACCCCAACATTCCAACACCCATACCCCATCGGCCCCCACATCTCCCTCATCCTTCTCCCTCCCTGTACTCCCCCTCTTCCCCTACGCCCCTCCAGGAGGCAATCCTGGCCTCTGTAACAGAGTACAGCAGAGTGCAACCCTGCATGAGAGCCATTGCACAGCATGACCTCCCGGAGTACGGATTGGTACCCACCGTGACCAGACCACCCGACACCCCCACCAGTGTTCATTACGCTGCCATCGCTGAGATATCAGAGAAGCACTGGTACAGGTGGGCGTTGAATGTTGCTGTCACCTCAAAGCCAATGAGCGAAGTGAAGGTGGCGGGTGGTTCTGGTGAGTAGCGTTTTTATTGAATATTCATGGCATGGTAATGTGTGAAAAGGGCGTTCCCGACCCGCCATCAACCCGCCATGGAAGTGGTGAGGGGGAAATTCCAAACTGATTTCCTGCCGGCAGGACTCCGATTTTCTGCTCCCATCCAGCGTGAAACCCACCAATAACAGGAGCGGAAAATCACACCCAATGTTTTGGGTCCAATGTGATTCTTCACCACTGAACACCAATGAAATAATCAGAGATGGTTTCAGGCCTGGCCAACCACAGTGGGGTGAAATCCACGGTTCAGGAGAAAGGAAGGTTTGACGGAATGCTGTTGTTGGTGGTGCTATCATTAGAACAGAAACTGGGAGAATGAAATGTTAAGGGCACAGCTGATGTCAAACACTCGGTATTCCATCTTCCAGAGTGAAACGGGAAACGCCCGCTCTCAACTGGACTATTTGGAATAATGTGAGGAAAGATGTGAAAAACAGAGAAGGATGTCCCAGACGTCTTTGTGATGATTTTAAGTAAAATAAATGTTTATTAAACAATAAAACTGTCAAAAAGGAAGTCAATTAGAAACACACTTAACTGGCACAATGGCTCTATACGGTATATCTAAAGTCACCTGCGGTGATAGGTTTCCAGATAATATCCCATGTATTCAGCAGTGTGACCTTCCACCAGCAGGTGGCCATGTATGCAGCAGTGAGACCTCCCACCAGCAGGTGGTCATGTATGCTGCAGTGAGACCTCCCACCAGCAGGTGGCCGTGTATTCAGCAATGTGACCTCCCACCAGCAGGTGGCCATGTACACAGCAATGTGACCTCCCACCAGCAGGTGGCCGTATATGCAGCAATGTGACCTCCCACCAGCAGGTGGCCATTATGCAACACTGTGACCTCCCACCAGCAGGTGGCCGTATATGAAGCAATGTGACCTCCCACCAGCAGGTGGCCCTGTATGCAGCACTGTGACCTCCCACCAGCAGGTGGCTGTGTATTCAGCAATGTGACCTCCCACCAGCAGGTGGCCGTGTATGCAGCAGTGTGACCTCCCACCAGCAGGTGGCCATGTACTCAGCAGTGTGACCTCCCCCCAGCAGGTGGCCATGTACACAGCACTGTGACCTCCCACCAGCAGGTTGCCATGTACTCAGCAGTGTGACCTCCCACCAGCAGGTGGCCGTGTATGCAGCACTGTGACCTCCCACCAGCAGGTGGCCATGTACTCAGCAGTGTGATCTCCCACCAGCAGGTGGCCGTGTATGCAGCAGTGTGACCTCCCACCAGCAGGTGGCCGTATATGCAGCAGTGTGACCTCCCACCAGCAGGTGGCCATGTACTCCGCAGTGTGACCTCCCACCAGCAGGTGGCCATGTATACAGCAATGTGACCTCCCACCAGCAGGTGGCCATGTACACAGCACTGTGACCTCCCACCAGCAGGTGGCCATGTACACAGCACTGTGACCTCCCCCCAGCAGGTGGCCATGTACACAGCACTGTGACCTCCCACCAGCAGGTGGCCGTGTATGCAGCACTGTGACCTCCCACCAGCAGGTGGCCATGTACTCAGCACTGTGACCTCCCACCAGCAGGTGGCCATGTACTCAGCACTGTGACCTCCCACCAGCAGGTGGCCGTATATGCAGCAATGTGACCTCCCACCAGCAGGTGGCCGTGTATGCAGCACTGTGACCTCCCACCAGCAGGTGGCCATGTATGCAACAATGTGACCTCCCAGCAGCAGATGACCTCAGATATAGCCAGGGCAGATCTGGCGATCTTTAGAAGGCTGTAAGACATACATGAAGACATAAGAACATAAGAACTAGGAGTAGGAGTAGGCCATCTGGCCCCTCGAGCCTGCTCCGCCATTCAATGAGATCATGGCTGATCTTTTGTGGACTCAGCTCCACTTTCCGGCCTGAGCACCATAACCCTTAATCCCTTTTTTCTTCAAAAAACTATCTATCTTTACCTTAAAAACATGTAATGAAGGAGCCTCAACTGCTTCACTGGGCAAGGAATTCCATAGATTCACAACCCTTTGGGTGAAAAAGTTCCTCCTAAACTCAGTCCTAAATCTACTTCCCCTTATTTTGAGGCTATGCCCCCTCGTTCTGCTTTCACCCGCCAGTGGAAACAACCTGCCCGCATCTATCCTATCTATTCCCTTCATAATTTGATATGTTTCTATAAGATCCCCCTCATCCTTCTAAATTCCAACGAGTACAGTCCCAGTTTAATCAACCTCTCCTCATAATCCAACCCCTTCAGCTCTGGGATTAACCTAGTGAATCTCCTCTGCACACCCTCCAGTGCCAGTACGTCCTTTCTCAAGTAAGGAGACCAAAACTGAACACAATACTCCAGGTGTGGCCTCACTAACACCTTAGACAATTGCAACATAATCTCCCTAGTCTTAAACTCCATCCCTCTAGCAATGAAGGACAAAATTCCATTTGCCTTCTTAATCACCTGTTGCACCTGTAAACCAACTTTCTGTGACTCATGCACTAGCACACCCAGGTCTCTCTGCACAGCGGCATGCTTTAATATTTTATTGTTTAAATAATAATCCCATTTGCTGTTATTCCTACCAAAATGGATAACCTCACATTTGTCAACATTGTATTCCATCTGCCAGACCCTAGCCCATTCACTTAACCTATCCAAATCCCTCTGCAGACTTCCAGTATCCTCTGCACTTTTCGCTTTTTCCACTCATCTTAGTGTCATCTGCAAACTTGGACACATTGCCCTTGGTCCCCAACTCCAAATCATCTATGTAAATTGTGAACAATTGTGGGCCCAACACGTATCCCTGAGGGACACCACTAGCTACTGATTTCCAACCAGAGAAACACCCATTAATCCCCACTCTTTGCTTTCTATTAATTAACCAATCCTCTATCCATGCTACTACTTTACCTTTAATGCCATGCATCTTTATCTTTGGCAGCAACCTTTTGTGTGGCACCTTGTCAAAGGCTTTCTGGAAATCCAGATATACCACATCCATTGGCTCCCCGTCATCTACTGCACTGGTAATGTCCTCAAAAAATTCCACTAAATTAGTTAGGCACGACCTGCCCTTTATGAACCCATGCTGTGTCTGCCTAATGGGACAATTTCTATCCAGATGCCTCGCTATTTCTTCCTTGATGATAGATTCCAGCATCTTCCCTACTACCGAAGTTAAGCTCACTGGCCTATAATTTCCTGCTCTCTGCCTACCTCCTTTTTTAAACAGTGGTGTCACGTTTGCTAATTTCCAATCCACCGGGACCACCCCAGAGTCTAGTGCATTTTGGTAAATCATCATTAGTGCATCTGCAATTTCCCTAGCCATTTCTTTTAGCACTCTAGGATGCATTCCATCAGGGCCAGCAGACTTGTCTACCTTTAGCCCCATTAGCTTGCCCATCACTACCTCCTTAGTGATAACAATCATCTCAAGGTCCTCACCTGCCATAGCCTCATTTCTATCAGTCGCTGGCATTTTATTTGTGTCTTCCACTGTGAAGACCGACCCAAAAAACCTGTTCAGTTCCTCAGCCATTTCCTCATCTCCCATTATTAAAACTCCCTTCTCATCCTCTAAAAGACCAATATTTACCTTAGCCTCTCTTTTTTGTTTTATATATTTGTAAAAACTTTTACTGTCTGTTTTTATATTCTGAGCAAGTTTACTCTCATACTCTATCTTACTCTTCTTTATAGTTTTTTAGTAGCTTTCTGTTGCCCCCTAAAGATTTCCCAGTCCTCTAGTCTCCCACCAATCTTTGCCACTTTATATGCTTTTTCCTTCAATTTGATACTCTCCCTTATTTCCTTAGATATCCACAGTCGATTTTCCCTCTTTCTACCGTCCTTCCTTTTTGTTGGTATACTGTTGGTAGACTGTTGTTGGACAGTCAGACATACACGAAGACAGTCGTGATTAGGGGGGATTCTAAACAAACTCTATGATAACTTGCTCTGTATCTGATCGTTACCTTACCAGGTGTGCATTAATAAATATCTTGGTTTGGACAAGTCACCAACAGTTCTGTAGATTCCTTGCGAGACAACGAACACCGAACACGACAGCATCCAGTTCCAACACCTTTATTTCCCCAACTTCAGAACTGACCGTCCCCAAACAACATCACACAGCCTTTTAAAAATACAGGCAAAATCCAGCAATAGCTACCGCACCAGGAATTTGTATCTTTCCCGAGGTTGCTTCTGGCGTGGGATAGAATACTGTTCAGACAGGCTTTTCTACAGACACATCTTTCCGGCAGGTCACTCAACTTTTCCCTGCTGTGGGCTTAGTTCTCAATGCAGCCAACCTGTGCCAGTTGAAACTGCTTCTGGTGTACCGTTTTCTCGTTTGATCTTTCCTTATCCGAACTTGCCCCACTAAATTACCTTCATTTTGTGAGTCCACCTTTTAGAATGTAATCGTAAAATTCACACTTCATTGCCTCCATTGAACTTCTAACATCTGACTCAAGGCCCTTGTCATTCTCTCCGCCATTGTTATCAACCTGCCTCAGATAAACATCTGTTTCCAGGTTTGCTGGATTTATCAAGGTATCAAAACACTCGTTCCATCAGCCTGGCCAAACTGGCTATACCACTGCACGGTTTCTAGTTTTAAATGGTCTTTGAAATAAAAAACATGTTCCAAGCAGAACACATTCCCAATTCCTGGAGTTCCTTAATTTTCCTGATTATCATGATTTCCTGACAGGGATGTTGTCCTCGCTGAAGGTAAGATGTGAGGATGGTTTGTTAAGGTAGATGTGAGAGTTAGTAGGCTTGTAATGAATATTGCTGGAAAAGAGATAGAGATGTCAAGGAAAGGAAGGGAATTGTCGGATTCAGGTCATGTAAAGGTGAAATAAAGGTGGAAACTGGAAGGAAAATTGATGATTTTTTCCAGTTCCTGATGAGAGCAGGAAGCAGGCATCAATGTGCCGGAAAAAGAGATGTGGGAAGGTGCCTGAGTCGGGCTAGAAAAAGAAATGTCCCCAATTCCCACAAAAAAAACTAGTCATAACTCGAGTCCATGTGGTACCTATAACCACACTTTTTGTCTGGGGGAAGTGAGACAATGTGAAGGAGAAGTTGTTCAATGAGAGAACGAGGAGGAGGGTGATGGTGGATCAGAACTGTTCAGGCCTCTGTTCAAGGAAATAATTGGAGGACCCTCATCCTGCCAGTTGGGGAATGGACGTGGAGAGGGATTGGATAGTGATAGATAGTTAGGGCAATGAAACTGGAAATTGAAATGATGTAGGGCGTCAGAAGAATCAGGAATGTGGGTGGGAAGAGACTAGACAACAGGAGGAGAAATAAAATCAAAATGGGAAGAAATATGTTCAGTGGGGCAGTAACAGCCTGAAACGCTGGGTCTTCCAGGACATGCCTGTTTGTGGAATTTGGGAAGGAGGTTGAAGCAAGCTGATCAGGGTTGGGGAATTGTAATGGGGAAAGCTGCGGAAGGAAGATGTTCAGAGGAGATTAGGTCAGTGACGGTCCTGGAAGAAATAGCTTATCTTCAGTGGTGGGTCATGGTCCAGGGGACATGATTCCAAGGAGCAGTCATTTGGACTCAATCCATTGGCCACAATTTAACGGCCACACCGCGCTCGCCGTAGATCCGTGCAAGCTGCTAAATCGCAGGAGAGGCCGAGATTGGGAGCCGGGAGCCAATGGTTTTGTGATCTAACTGGCCCATTCCCATTAGCTCCGCTCGCCGGAACAACTCAGTACAGTGACAGATCGGAACGTCGTTTTTAAATCACTCGAGGCCCCAACGCAATACCCAAACCCCCCACCCCCCACGTCCCAACTCACTATAAGGTCACTGGGCCTCTCCCCCCCCCCCCCCCCTTCCCTCCCACCCCACCACACGCACACACACAAACACTTATGCAGGGCACACCCTGGCCCAATCACTGCCGCGCAAAGAATGTCAGGTTAGCACCTTGACAGTGCCAGCCTGGCAGTGCCAACTGGGCACCTTGGTAGTTCCAGCCTGGCTGCCAGATGGCAATGCCAGGGTGCCCAGGTGGAACCAGCAGTGCCAGAGTACCACCCTGCCCAGAGGGCATGCTCCAATCCCCCCGGAGACCCTCACAGGTGACGTTCCTTCTCGTGCCCGTTTGCGGAGACCAGTACTGAACCCGCTCGACCGAGGTCTCCGAGGCGAGGGAGTTAGCTCCCAACCACTCGAGTAGATCTCAGGAACGCATATTCGTGTGAGACTGGCCGTCTCGCTCTAATGTGCAGATTTGCCGGAAAGTGATCCCGCCCACAATGGACGGGATTCACACCGCGTCGTCTCGTGAGATCACGTTAGCTCTCGCAAGGCGTGGCAAGCCGGGTGGATCCCGGAAGTGGGATCTCCCAGCATCTACCGGTCACATTGCTTCGTTCCCGCGCTGCGTCTCGGGTGCAACGTGACCGGTAGATTCCCCCATGAAACTTTCACTTCCTCCTCCCAGATTCCCACCACTGGAGAGCATGTGACAGAACCTCAGAACATTCAGAGAAGGAGTAAGAAAATCAGCCCCTGAATCCTGTTCAATCAGCCCCTGAATCCTGTTCAATCAGCCCCTGAATCCTGTTCAATCAGCCCCTGAATCCTGTTCAATCAGCCCCTGAATCCTGTTCAATCAGCCCCTGAATCCTGTTCAATCAGCCCCTGAATCCTGTTCAATCAGACCATGAATGATCTAAATCTCAACTCCATTTGCCCGCACTGCCTCCATACCGCTAGATACCTTTGCTTAATAGCAATCTATTGACCTTATTCTTGAACACTCCAATCATTCTCCAGGCACACACTTTGCGGCTAAAGAATTCTAGCTTTCCACTCCCAGTTATGTGAGAAAGAAGCACTCGTCCAGGTCCAATACCATTCCAGGTACTTACACTCGGGTGGAAAAAGCCTTTGCATGAACCTGTAAATCTACAATGCTGTTTTATATCTGCCTGGAGCACTTGATGATCCTGCAATGTTAGTTCACATGAATATCAAATCTGGCATTTGGACAGATGTTACTGGGGTGGTACTGGGCGGGGCTCAAACAGCTGGACTAGCGGCAAACATTGGGGATACGGACTGATTGCCACAAAATAAAAAGATAGTGGAAGTTATCAGGGAAGCAGGCGTGGGACTCCATGGTGCACTGCTGGTGGGCACACACAGGTTGAACGTTAATGGGATGGGGAGCCCACGGCAGTCAACGACACCCTGGGCTCGAAGGAATCCAGCAGTTTTTGCAACTCTCAGGAGCCTCTCACTGCTTCCTGATTTCCACGGGGAAGGTGACAAATGCGTTTTCCCTGACAACGATCGGATGTGTGATGTGAGCAGAGAGTGGTCACTGAGTTCCTCAGCGTAAGGAGTGAAAACAGTACAAGGCTCACTGACGTTGGCTGCAGCAATTGGCCACAGGTCTTTTTGCAGTACGTGGCCATAATATCGAAGCAGAATTAGGCCACTCAGCCCATTGAATCTGCTCCGCCAGTCAATCATGGCGATATTCTGTTACTGTCTGCCGTGGAAATCGAAGCCATACTACTTTGCACTTCCCACTGAGCAGGTACCTCTCGGCCTATAAAACTCAGTTCATGGTTGGAGGATAAGGATTCTTCCATGCTCAATTTGTTTTATTTGTTGCAACGACCATCTCCTGGTCCTCCTGCAGCTCCTACACGTGCTGGATTCCGGAAGAGCTCCTGCTAACTTCCAACTGTGCTGCCCCAGAGCTCCAGAAAGGCCCAGAACCTGCAGCAGCCACGGAAAGCACTTTTCAAACCCCTATATGGTAAAACAAAATGACTCGTAAAAACAAGACATCCCCCCCCCCCCTGCTTCCATGCCACTTCACTGGCAAACAGCTTCTGGTGCCTTTAATAGCCTGTGAAATGGTAACGTTCATTTTTTCACCTTCTATGGATGGCGGGTAGGAGCGAGAAGCAACATTTAACAAGGCAGTGAGGTCAGAACATGGTTGCTGCCTTGGAATAATGCCACTCCACCCCGACAATAACTCACTCACTCACTCCTGCCTGTTTCAGAGAGAGATTCTGGCAGCTGGATTAATGCCCCTGAAATTCTGACCAGCTGTAAAAGCAGCGCAAACAGGGGGGGGGCACAAGAAATGATAAATCACCCGCCATGTGTCAGAGAACTTTTGGAATGACTAATTTTCACAACTTTTATTCAACACAACACACGCTCCTTAAATGGTAGGTCCGTGTTTTCAGTGGTATTTATATTAGCCGGCAAACTCATATCAGCTAAAGGCAAGTTCCTTTTATCTCATTTCGGAGCCCAATCCTCAGGGGTCAGAATTAGTTTGAATGGGAAAAGTTCAAGTTGATGTTTGTTTCTAGCAGCTGGCGAATCTCCCGTTCCCTTGCTCGCAAATTAAAATTAAAACAGAGATAATTGGGTATGTTATAGGCAAGTTCTCTCCGTCTTTACCCATCACAGGGCTCCTTGTGAATAGACATGTCGACGGCAAAGCTGGAGATGCATTTATGTGGCACCTTGTGCAGTTTCCCAAAGTGTGCTGGGCAAATGCAGTCGCCTCTGTAACATGGGAAGGACGGCCTCCAATCTGTGCATAGCAAGATCCCACAAACAGCAATGGGATGACCTTTTCCCCTGTTTTCCCAGAGCAAAGGCCCGGAGCCCCTGGATTACTGGCCCAGTGATGTTATCACTACAGCACTGTGTCTCCAGTGATAATGGCCAGATTATTCACTTTAACCATGTTAATTGCGGGTAAATATTAGTCAGACCACATCAACACTACCCAGCTTTTCTTTGAAATGCAACAGGGGCAACAGGGCCACATTTTATATTTCATCTGAAAGTTTGTGCGATGGTACGGAGTTCGGTCAGGGCTGCACTGATATGTCAGCCTCGACCTTGTACTACGTCCCTCTGGAGCAGGACAGCAATCCAGATGAAGACTGCACGGCAGGAAGCCATTCAGCCCATCAAGGCTCCACCAGAAGAGAGAAGCTACAAACTGGGCCATGGCTGACATCAAGTCATCTGTCACTAAATTCACAACAGCAACTTGTCCTTACATTTAACTTGTAAAATGGTGAAAGATCCCAACGAGCAATCAAACTTTGACTCCCAAGAATGAGATTTCCAGGCAGGTGAACAAAAGATGATAGAATAGAATAGAATAGAATAGAACAGTACAGCACAGAACAGGCCCTTCGGCCCTCGATGTTGTGCCGAGCAATGATCACCCTACTTAAACCCACGTAACCCGTATACCCGTAACCCAACAATCCCCCCATTAACCTTACACTACGGGCAATTTAGCATGGCCAATCCACCTAACCCGCACATCTTTGGACTGTGGGAGGAAACCGGAGCACCCGGAGGAAACCCACGCACACACAGGGAGGACGTGCAGACTCCACACAGACAGTGACCCAGCCGGGAATCGAACCTGGGACCCTGGAGCTGTGAAGCATTGATGCTAACCACCATGCTACCGTGAGGCCCCAGATGTCAGAGATAAATTTCCGGGGGCCTCTTAAAAGGTGAAAGAGAGGTGGAGGGGTGAGGCACGATCAATTAATACTGAAACAAGATTGTAGTCCAATTGAAGGCTTTAATGAACTAGTTACCCCAGCAGCTCCGGTACAGAATGACTGCTGTGGGTGAAACACAGACTCTTATGCTCCGCCTGCTGGGCGGAACCAGCAGGCAGGTTCTACCACTCATACTACAGCATAACGTACATCCCACCTAGGTACCGCGATACCCCTAATATAGCCTAACACAAGGGGCTTAGGGAGAGGATTGCCGAGCTCTGGGCCTGGTGGGATAAAGACATATCCAAGGCTGAGTGACTCAACTCAGGGAGGAGCAAGAGGCCAGAATAGGATGAGATTAGAGATGGCCAGGGGCTGGGCTGTGGGGTCGGGATGGGTGGGTACGCGGTGTAGCCATGCTGGCCACGCAAAATGGACACTGAGCCAAACTAAAATGGAAGGCAGCAGGGAAAGCCTGTTTAGTAAGAACAGACAGCCTGCTCTCAACTAATTAGCATTTTGCAAGCAGCAAACCAGTTTTCTGGCCAGGTGCAGATCTCCAAGCAAAGGTGTTAATGGCAAAGCGCTTAACATCCTGATGAGGCAGCCCAGATCCAGACACAAACAATGGCAACATTTCCATCTCAATGTAGCAGTTAATTGGTGGAGTAGACAGGATGGCACCAGAGTAACAAATATCGAAACCACCCCCCAACATCGAGGAAAGCCCCGCATTGGAGGATTTCGAAGGTAGCCGTTTGGAAACGTTCCAATCGGTACCGAAAGGTAGAGCCCGCCTAGAAGGGGGCAAGGACATTAGAGAGGGGTATAAAAGCAAATCCCCCACAGAGCCCCGGTCTGTTAAACCCGTGCTCCGGCTCTGACTGACATCTTGCATCCTGACTCCAGCCGTTGAGCACCAGCCGCCGAAACCGTAAGTTCAACGCTCGCTACGCGATCCAAGCCCACTAGACTCCCAAGTACCAGAACGCTTGCTGAAGGCTGCAGTGCCAGACCAGGACGAAGGCCTCGTTCTCTGACCTTGCCTGTTCCTGTTAGATAAGTATTCTGTTTGCTTAAGTTTAGTTGTAGCTTAGTCTCTTAGTGTGTGCATGAGTATTTATTATAACTGTATAATAAATATTGATCGTTTGAACTTTACTAATCGGTGTATCGTCTTTATTACTTTGAACTTGACCTTGGAATACTTGTGACGTTGCCTATACGGCAACTGGCGACTCCAGAGCTAAATAATTACATAGAACAGAGCCTAGCAGTGTTAAGCACACGTCGAACTCGGAGGCGTGTTAATACACTCCAATAAACGCGTTTTACGCCCATAGTAAAACGTGCAACATTTAGTGGCGACATCCGCCGGGACCCTGTTGTAAGTGGAAACACCACAGTGTCCAGGACCCTGAAATTTGAATTAGAACTCCAAATTGCAGAGAAAGAAAGAGATCACAAGTATTCAAGGTGTTCAAAATAATAAGCGAAATTCGGAAGTGTGTTTAGTGCATGCGTACTAACAGGGCTGTAAGGTAAAACTGAAAGCTTTTTGTTGCGACAAACTTTCGGTAGTTTTGTGATCGGAAAATAGCGTAAGCCGTACCCTTTTCTCAAAACACCACCCCAGCAACCCCCTGTTCCAAATTATAAAAAGAGAGTCAGAGGAAATGGCCATGCAGGCAATGGAACGTCTGATGAATCCAGCAAAGTTTGTGGTCGCAGCGACCAGCAGCAGTAGCAGAGTAGGCCAGTGTCCCACGTGGGAGCTGGAACTCCGCAAATATCTGCAGGGAAAGGGATGGCCCCTTTGGAAAGAGTTTTGTGCAAATGAGGAGACAGGTCCCGGAAGTATAGGTCATACTTGGTGGGAGAACCTCTCTCAAATACACAAAAAGAGTTTAGGTAAAGCACGCAAGCCGATGGCGATTGTGTCCTGTTTGGCACAGTTGCGAGGCGCAGAGGAGGTCATCAGGACGCTCCGGACAGATTTAGAGGAAAGGAACCGAATGAGTAAGGTCGATGTCAGGGACATCGAGAAGGAAAACCTGGAATTAAAAGGGAAGTTGGCAGAGAAGGATAGAGAGGTGGATGATGCCAAGAGGGCTCACCAGTCTTGTCTAGCTCATCTGAGCAGTTCCCAGACCCAGTATGAGAAAGCCTATCAGGACGTGCAACGTGCCGTTCTGATAAGACAGGAATCGGAAAAGCAGGTGGAGGCATTGCAGAGGCAATGTTCCGATCTCAAAGCAGCTTTGAGAGCACTCCATGCTGCAACGACCGAACAAAGACAAAGCACAGTTGACCACGCGAAATGCAGGAAACAGATTGCGGAATTGCAATCTCTGCTTTCGGTGCAGAATGGCTTCCAAAGCACCTTTGGAGCTCAGTTAGATGGGGAAAACGCCCCAGATTGGCAGGAATTAAGCGAGACAGCGCAGCGTTATGTTCAGGGAACATGTGCGCCAGCAGCTCAGCAGAAACGACAGGCACCCCAACCCCCCCCAGCTCAGATCATAACCGCACCCATGAATCCCGTAACCACACAGAGGAAAGCCGAATCAGAAGGCGCCCCAGACATAACTTACACCACCCCTTTAACAGTAACCCAGCTAAGGGACGCTTGTGAAAAGATCACTCCGTTCCTCCCCACCGCAGACCCCCACCAGTTCTTTGCTAAGGTAAAACAGCAGGCTACCATGTACAGCCTGGATGAGAGAGAGCAGGTTAAGCTCACCGTGCTGAGCTTAGACCAGAGTGTAGTGGCAGCCCTCCCCGACCCACAAAACGTGGCAGGAGGCAGCCTAGAGGAGATGCACACTGCCATTTTAGATGCCATCGGGTACAATAGAGGTGACCCCGTAGAAGGATTGAATAAGTGCAGGCAGAAGAGATCCGAACACCCCACAGCATTCGCAGGAAGGCTGTGGATTCATTTCAGCGCAGTTTTCGGACAGCTAGATAGAGCGCATTTAACCCGTGAAAACATGGTTAAGTGGACGCGCACAATTATCTCACATGCAACAGAAGCAGGACAGAGCGCTTGCAACAGTTACGACCCCTCAGAAGAGGCCCATAACGAAAAATGGGTCCTGAAAAGATTGTCCCGCGCTTGGGAGCAATCGCTTCAGGCAAAAGGAAAGGTTAGATCCCCAGAAGAGGCTCAGGCTGCTGCAGATATCCAAGCAGTCAGAGAGCACCAGAAGCCCGCATGGGTAAATGAAGGCAAGAGCAGCCCTCAGCAGAAAGGACAGGAATGCTATAACTGTGGACAGTTAGGGCATTGGGCAAAAGAATGCCAAGCACCCCAGCGATCTCAGAGAGGCCAGCAGACAGGCACTCTGAACCGCAACAAAGCAAAACCCATCCACAATGTAACAGTACAGTCAGGACCCACCAATGTGGACGAGATGAACTGACGGTGTTCGGGCTCCCCCACTTGGGTCTGTGACACACTATGGGACTCATCAGGGAGGCCCGTAGTCACGGCAAAAGTCAAAGGGAAGCCCATAGAGTTACTGTGGGACACAGGAGGATCCCGCACCACCATTAACTCCACAACCACGGCACACGCAGACACGTGGCCGACCACCTCCACCATCACACTTAGCGGGTTCACCGGACACTCGCAGCAGGGACATATCACAGCACCCGTGGCAATTCAGCTAGGGAACATTAGCACAAGGCACCCCGTGGTTCTAGTAAATCTTCCCCGGACAGCAGAGCACATCCTGGGGATAGATTTTATGAACGCTCACAGCTTGTCGTTCGACCCAGTGAACCAGTGTGTCTGGCGAATGGCTAGATCAGACAGAGCTCCAGCCACCCTCACAGTAGGAGACTACGCTAATCGGATTAGCGCAGTGGGAGAGTACTCATTCGACCTGACTACACTCCACACCGACCGACAAATTAAGGCCCTACTAAACAAACACAGGACAGCATTTGCAAGTCACCGTCATGACTGTGGCAGAATGACTGGACAAGTTCATGTTACCGGACAGGACCCCCGACCGCAAAAGCAGTATAGATTTCCCCTTGAAGCAGAGGTGGAAATAGAAAAAGTTATAGGCAGCTTGTTGGACCAAGGTGTACTGAGAACGGTAGCCTCCACCAACAATGCCCCTATTTGGCCAGTGAGGAAGCCCGATGGATCATGGCGTCTGACCATCGATTATCGGGAACTCAACAAAGTAACCCCCGTAGTAGCCCCAACGGTAGCTACTAGTCCCGAGACCATGCTCAAGCAGGGTCTCAACGCCAAGTACTTCACGGTATTGGACATCAGTAATGGATTCTGGTCAATACCATTGGCAAAAGCGTGCCAATACAAATTCGCATTCACTTTTAAAACACAGCAGTACACGTGGACATGCCTCCCACAGGGATTCCACAATTCACCCTCCATTTTCCACCGACAGCTGGCAAGTGGATTAGAAAAATTTTCCCGACCCGAATGTCTGGTACAGTGTGTAGACGACCTACTACTGCAGACAGACACAAAGGCAGAACACATTTCGCTTCTGGCCGAACTCCTAGAACTCTTAACTGAAATTGGCTGTAAAGTTAACCCGAAAAAGGCCCAAATATTGGAAAGTAAAGTGATGTATTTGGGATCAGTCATCACGCACGGCAAACGCGAGATCGAATTCAAAAGAATTGATTCGATTGTCAAATTGCCCCTTCCCCAGAATGTTTCAGCCCTCCGGTCGTTTTTAGGACTGGTTGGCTATTGTCGGAACCACATCGACGGATTCGCGACAAAAGCCGCCCCACTTTCAGACCTCCTTAAGAAAGGAGCCCCCCCCCCGGGCAGCACGGTGGCCTAGTGGTTAGCACAACCGCCTCACGGCGCCGAGGTCCCAGGTTCGATCCCGGCTCTGGGTCACTGTCCGTGTGGAGTTTGCACATTCTCCCCGTGTCTGCGTGGGTTTCGCCCCCACAACCCAAAAATGTGCAGAGTAGGTGGATTGGCCCCGCTAAATTGCCCCTTAATTGGAAAAAATAATTGGGTAATCTAAATTTTAAAAAAAAAAAAAAAAAAAGAAAGGAGCCCCCTGGGAATGGCTTCCGCAGCATACAGGCGCTGTGGAAGAGTTAAAACGAGCCCTTAGTGCAGCACCCGCGCTGCTAGTCCCAGACCAACTTTCACCGTACGCAATCGAGGTAGCTAGCACAGATCTAACCCTCTCGGCCGTGTTGCTTCAGGAACGGCACGAGCAGCTAAGACCAGTGGCTTATGCCTCCCGACTGTTAGACCCGGTAGAACAAGGATTTTCAGCCTGTGAGAGGCACCTCCTTGCTGTCTTCTGGGCAGTGCAGTATTTCTCATACATCACCGGACTAAACCCCATCACCATTCTAACCGAACATACACCCAAACAGCTACTACTAGACGGTCGACTGAAGGACGGTTCAGTTAGCCAGATTAGGGCAGCTAGGTGGACCCTACTTTTACAAGGACGGGACATTACAGTGAAACGGACACGCACCCACACATACTTAGCAGACAACCTCCAATACCCCGGACAGCCCCATGACTGTGAAATTGTAGCTCCCCTGCATAACACAGGACCCTTTTTAGCAAAAACACCCCCCAGGAAGATAGGGAACCCGAAACAAGGCCCCCAGCCCACAGACACGTGTGGACCCTTGAGGATTTATGTAGACGGTTCCTCCACAGTTTTAAATGGTGAGCGTATCACAGGATGCGGCATCTATGTAGAGGACGCGCAGGGGCGCGCTCTCGAAGAGATAGCTCTTAAGTTACCAGGTCACTTAGGCGCGCAGGCAGCAGAGCTAGCAGCCATAGCGTACATAGTGGACCACCCCGATTCTTTCCCCAGCCCAGCGGACATATATTCAGACAGCTTATATGTATGCAATAGCCTAACAGATTTTCTGCCCCTGTGGAGGACACGAGGTTTTGTCTCCGCAGACGGAAAACCCCTTCCATCAGCCCCCTTACTCCAGCATATCCTAGAGAAAGCGAAGGACAGGACCTTCGGCATTATAAAAGTTCGAAGCCACCATAGGTCATCACCCCCTGGGAATGTAAAAGCCGACGCATTGGCTAAGGCAGGTTCCAGGAGAGGACACTTATGGACCCCCCCAGCTAGCGCACCAGCTAGCACCCCTGTGAGCGCAGTCCAAGTCTCACAGACTGATATTAAAGATCTCGTGGCAGCACAGAAACAGGACGGAGACTTCAGGGAGGTTTTCAAGGGAAACTTTGTGCCTGCTTACGAGCACTTTAAACACGCACTGACCACACATGAGGGTGTGATCATTAAGGACCAATTTTATGTGGTCCCGAAGCAGGACAGGAATCAGATGATTGCCTTGTTCCATGACGGACACGGGCATCAGGGAATTGATGCAACAACGAGGCACCTCAGGCAACTCTGTTGGTGGCCTAATCTCAGGACTGATGTAACGCACTACATAGAGAATTGCCTGATTTGTGCTCAGAATAACCCGGAGAGGTATTCTAAGAAAGCACAACTTCGGCATACTCGCCCAGTTAACGGCCCTTGGACAAACCTCCAGATCGACTTTATAGGTCCATTGCCCCCTTGTCGGAATGGCTATAAATACGTTCTGGTGGTGATAGATACCTTTACCAAATGGGTAGAGGCATTTCCCTCACGAACAAACACAGCTAAGACAGCTGCAAAGATCCTGACCCACCACATCTTCACGAGATGGGGTTTACCCCGAAGTATCGATTCGGACCAGGGATCTCACTTTACAGGACGGGTCATGAGGAACGTCCTGACAATATTCGGAATCAAACAGAACTTCCACATTGCGTATCATCCACAGTCCAGCGGGATTGTGGAGCGCATGAATCGGACCCTAAAAACTACCCTTAGGAAAATGGTTCAACAGAACAATTCCACATGGGATTCAGTGCTCCCATTTGCACTTATGTTCATAAGGAACACTGTCTCCACATCGACAGGATACACACCACACACACTCATGACCGGACGCCCTATGAAAGGTACAGAATTCCTTTTAGGACTGGACATGACAAGCCCCGAAGTGACGGCCCTCACACATGAAAAGGCAGTTAAAGATCTAGTTGAGACTGTGAGGTCTGCACAGCTCGCAGCCGCAGTCCAGCTAGGGAAACGCCGACAGCAACGGACTGCCTGTTTCAATAAAACCGTCCACACCACAGAATTCCAGGTTGGGCAACAGGTAATGTTATCTGTTTATAACCCCAGCAGTTTTTTGGCTCCAAAATATTCCGGTCCCTACTCAATTTCGGACAAAATTAGCCCCTCCGTTTACAGGATAAAGTATCCTAATGGGAAGACCGCGTGGTTCCATATAAACCAGTTAAAGGCATATGGAACACAGGCCAACCATGCTCACCATGTCCTGCTGGATGCAGCAGAACACTTCACCCCGCCCACCAGAGACACTTTTCCACCATCCCCCTCACAGACCAGTTCATCCACGGACTCGCCCACGACTCCGCCCACAGACCACTACAGACCACGCCCCGACACGCCCACAAGCTGCCACAGCAGAGACAGTAGGACAGACACTGACTCTGAAGACAGCGACAGCACACAGCCATACAGCCCACACTGCACCAACTACGACCCCGACTCCAGTGACCCCATGGAAGTCACCTACCTCAAATATCCAGAACCACCACCCGACCCCGACTACCCCGACAACACACTCGACGCTACACAATGGCACAGGGACAATTCCTACAGACTTGTCCGCAATGACGAGAGTGACCCCCGGTCACACAATTCCAAAATAGCATGCCTGATCCACACAAGGGTGTGGGATCCGGGAGAGCAGGACGACACGGTGTCTGACTCCCGACACGGCAACCCCTTTGTGACCCTGTTCACAGAGGCAGATTCAAAGTGAGGTGTCCAGATGATGTAAGATAGGAATCGTTTGAGGGAAACGATGTCCTTTCTGATGGAACCTGCACGTATGTTTGTCTTCGTTTTATGTTTGTTTGTTTTCAGGAATGTAAATGTTTCAGTTGGAGGATGGACATCTTCTTTTCAGCTGAAAAGATTGTGACCACCTCACATACACGTTAGCTTGTCTG
>NC_052154.1:193852636-193912880 GCF_902713615.1 Scyliorhinus canicula | reverse complement strand
AAAAAAAAAAAAAAAAAGAAAGGAGCCCCCTGGGAATGGCTTCCGCAGCATACAGGCGCTGTGGAAGAGTTAAAACGAGCCCTTAGTGCAGCACCCGCGCTGCTAGTCCCAGACCAACTTTCACCGTACGCAATCGAGGTAGCTAGCACAGATCTAACCCTCTCGGCCGTGTTGCTTCAGGAACGGCACGAGCAGCTAAGACCAGTGGCTTATGCCTCCCGACTGTTAGACCCGGTAGAACAAGGATTTTCAGCCTGTGAGAGGCACCTCCTTGCTGTCTTCTGGGCAGTGCAGTATTTCTCATACATCACCGGACTAAACCCCATCACCATTCTAACCGAACATACACCCAAACAGCTACTACTAGACGGTCGACTGAAGGACGGTTCAGTTAGCCAGATTAGGGCAGCTAGGTGGACCCTACTTTTACAAGGACGGGACATTACAGTGAAACGGACACGCACCCACACATACTTAGCAGACAACCTCCAATACCCCGGACAGCCCCATGACTGTGAAATTGTAGCTCCCCTGCATAACACAGGACCCTTTTTAGCAAAAACACCCCCCAGGAAGATAGGGAACCCGAAACAAGGCCCCCAGCCCACAGACACGTGTGGACCCTTGAGGATTTATGTAGACGGTTCCTCCACAGTTTTAAATGGTGAGCGTATCACAGGATGCGGCATCTATGTAGAGGACGCGCAGGGGCGCGCTCTCGAAGAGATAGCTCTTAAGTTACCAGGTCACTTAGGCGCGCAGGCAGCAGAGCTAGCAGCCATAGCGTACATAGTGGACCACCCCGATTCTTTCCCCAGCCCAGCGGACATATATTCAGACAGCTTATATGTATGCAATAGCCTAACAGATTTTCTGCCCCTGTGGAGGACACGAGGTTTTGTCTCCGCAGACGGAAAACCCCTTCCATCAGCCCCCTTACTCCAGCATATCCTAGAGAAAGCGAAGGACAGGACCTTCGGCATTATAAAAGTTCGAAGCCACCATAGGTCATCACCCCCTGGGAATGTAAAAGCCGACGCATTGGCTAAGGCAGGTTCCAGGAGAGGACACTTATGGACCCCCCCAGCTAGCGCACCAGCTAGCACCCCTGTGAGCGCAGTCCAAGTCTCACAGACTGATATTAAAGATCTCGTGGCAGCACAGAAACAGGACGGAGACTTCAGGGAGGTTTTCAAGGGAAACTTTGTGCCTGCTTACGAGCACTTTAAACACGCACTGACCACACATGAGGGTGTGATCATTAAGGACCAATTTTATGTGGTCCCGAAGCAGGACAGGAATCAGATGATTGCCTTGTTCCATGACGGACACGGGCATCAGGGAATTGATGCAACAACGAGGCACCTCAGGCAACTCTGTTGGTGGCCTAATCTCAGGACTGATGTAACGCACTACATAGAGAATTGCCTGATTTGTGCTCAGAATAACCCGGAGAGGTATTCTAAGAAAGCACAACTTCGGCATACTCGCCCAGTTAACGGCCCTTGGACAAACCTCCAGATCGACTTTATAGGTCCATTGCCCCCTTGTCGGAATGGCTATAAATACGTTCTGGTGGTGATAGATACCTTTACCAAATGGGTAGAGGCATTTCCCTCACGAACAAACACAGCTAAGACAGCTGCAAAGATCCTGACCCACCACATCTTCACGAGATGGGGTTTACCCCGAAGTATCGATTCGGACCAGGGATCTCACTTTACAGGACGGGTCATGAGGAACGTCCTGACAATATTCGGAATCAAACAGAACTTCCACATTGCGTATCATCCACAGTCCAGCGGGATTGTGGAGCGCATGAATCGGACCCTAAAAACTACCCTTAGGAAAATGGTTCAACAGAACAATTCCACATGGGATTCAGTGCTCCCATTTGCACTTATGTTCATAAGGAACACTGTCTCCACATCGACAGGATACACACCACACACACTCATGACCGGACGCCCTATGAAAGGTACAGAATTCCTTTTAGGACTGGACATGACAAGCCCCGAAGTGACGGCCCTCACACATGAAAAGGCAGTTAAAGATCTAGTTGAGACTGTGAGGTCTGCACAGCTCGCAGCCGCAGTCCAGCTAGGGAAACGCCGACAGCAACGGACTGCCTGTTTCAATAAAACCGTCCACACCACAGAATTCCAGGTTGGGCAACAGGTAATGTTATCTGTTTATAACCCCAGCAGTTTTTTGGCTCCAAAATATTCCGGTCCCTACTCAATTTCGGACAAAATTAGCCCCTCCGTTTACAGGATAAAGTATCCTAATGGGAAGACCGCGTGGTTCCATATAAACCAGTTAAAGGCATATGGAACACAGGCCAACCATGCTCACCATGTCCTGCTGGATGCAGCAGAACACTTCACCCCGCCCACCAGAGACACTTTTCCACCATCCCCCTCACAGACCAGTTCATCCACGGACTCGCCCACGACTCCGCCCACAGACCACTACAGACCACGCCCCGACACGCCCACAAGCTGCCACAGCAGAGACAGTAGGACAGACACTGACTCTGAAGACAGCGACAGCACACAGCCATACAGCCCACACTGCACCAACTACGACCCCGACTCCAGTGACCCCATGGAAGTCACCTACCTCAAATATCCAGAACCACCACCCGACCCCGACTACCCCGACAACACACTCGACGCTACACAATGGCACAGGGACAATTCCTACAGACTTGTCCGCAATGACGAGAGTGACCCCCGGTCACACAATTCCAAAATAGCATGCCTGATCCACACAAGGGTGTGGGATCCGGGAGAGCAGGACGACACGGTGTCTGACTCCCGACACGGCAACCCCTTTGTGACCCTGTTCACAGAGGCAGATTCAAAGTGAGGTGTCCAGATGATGTAAGATAGGAATCGTTTGAGGGAAACGATGTCCTTTCTGATGGAACCTGCACGTATGTTTGTCTTCGTTTTATGTTTGTTTGTTTTCAGGAATGTAAATGTTTCAGTTGGAGGATGGACATCTTCTTTTCAGCTGAAAAGATTGTGACCACCTCACATACACGTTAGCTTGTCTGCCGAAACTTTTGAGAACTTCGGTTTGATTGGAGATCCTTTCCAAAGTTGTAAGGCCACACGCCAAATAGTTTATCTGCAGATATCTCTGAGAACTTCAGTGATGTCCTCAGTTGGAGCATCTTGGCTCCCTTGGTTTTTTTTAGGTGCCCCTCTATTCGGCGAAATAGAGGCTGCAAGTCATGGTAAACACATTCGTACCCGTTTTTTCCAGGTTACTCAGGCAGTGGACAAACGGCACTGAGGACCCGCCCTGTCTGAGAACCAACCCTTGGTCAGCCAAGCTCGGGTATGGCACAGCACGCCCTACCCGGGGATTCCATCCAACTCGTACCCGTAGCGGCCCA
Organism: Scyliorhinus canicula; assembly: GCF_902713615.1. Classification (NCBI taxonomy): domain Eukaryota; kingdom Metazoa; phylum Chordata; class Chondrichthyes; order Carcharhiniformes; family Scyliorhinidae; genus Scyliorhinus; species Scyliorhinus canicula. The sequence goes on along the minus strand of NC_052154.1, from coordinate 193,909,474 downwards.
TACGCAACTCATTCGGATGTTTGTTTCCAAGTTTGTTTTCATTTTACGTTAGGTAGCCCTTCGGCCACCATCCCACATGCTATTTACATCTTGGAACATTCGGATGGTAAATCAGCAAAGCCTGCGAGACGGCTCGCAGAAGGAAGGATTGTTAGGTGTATGCTGGTCTTTAAATTCGCTTTTTGAAAAAAAAAATGAGGGGAGTCACAGGGTGTGACTTAGCCAGTCATTTTAAAGGGTCAATTGGGTTTTGAAAGACAGATGCACTAACAAGTAAAGGTCTTAAACTGTGTATTGACAGATACTGTGCTTGATCCCAAAGGTTTCAAAGGACGAGACAGAGGTCGAAGCCAGGATTGTCAATACCGGAGGAAGAAGGAAGAGAAAGAAGAAGAACAGCAAAATGATGGAAGCCCACTTATTACTGTTTAATGTCATATGTATATGTGTGGAAACAAGACACGTTTCCCCCACAACCCCCACCGTAAATGCTTCAATTACAGCAAACCCCCAGTGCTCAGCTCTGATCAGCGAGGTTCAGACCTGGTGTACTAAATTCATGACGTGGTACTCCATGTCCTATATAATCGAATCACTGTTGGTGATCGCGATCCTCATCATCCTAGTGCAGACCCTCAGGTTGAGGAAATGGAAGAGGAGAGCCTCTCGTTCCAGCACCTCACCCATCTATAGAGTTCAATCCCCCATCTTCGGATTCCACCAAACCCCTCAACCCCTCACTGATTACAACACTCTGTAAATAAAATTCAGCCATGTGTTATATTGTTCCATACTCGACTGCCGAGTTGGGAAGTGTGATGTTGTGGTGTGAATGGTTAAGATTTTAGAGTGATGAAATGTTAAGTTAAGGTTAAGGTTAATAGTGATAGGTAGAGGTTCCCAATTGTAGTAATGCATGTCCCTTTGACATAGGGCCAAGTAGAAATGTTAGTTAAAAAATTTTTTTCTCTTCTTCCCATAGTTTAGAACAGAGTAGAACAGGAACTGGCAAGAGGTCAGAACACAAGGAGGCAAAGTACATAGGTGATCCTTCACAATAGTATGATTGTGAGGATCACAAGGAGGGAATGTAGCCATGCTGGCCACGCAAAATGGACACTGAGCCAAACTAAAATGGAAGGCAGCAGGGAAAGCCTGTTTAGTAAGAACAGACAGCCTGCTCTCAACTAATTAGCATTTTGCAAGCAGCAAACCAGTTTTCTGGCCAGGTGCAGATCTCCAAGCAAAGGTGTTAATGGCAAAGCGCTTAACATCCTGATGAGGCAGCCCAGATCCAGACACAAACAATGGCAACATTTCCATCTCAATGTAGCAGTTAATTGGTGGAGTAGACAGGATGGCACCAGAGTAACAAATATCGAAACCACCCCCCAACATCGAGGAAAGCCCCGCATTGGAGGATTTCGAAGGTAGCCGTTTGGAAACGTTCCAATCGGTACCGAAAGGTAGAGCCCGCCTAGAAGGGGGCAAGGACATTAGAGAGGGGTATAAAAGCAAATCCCCCACAGAGCCCCGGTCTGTTAAACCCGTGCTCCGGCTCTGACTGACATCTTGCATCCTGACTCCAGCCGTTGAGCACCAGCCGCCGAAACCGTAAGTTCAACGCTCGCTACGCGATCCAAGCCCACTAGACTCCCAAGTACCAGAACGCTTGCTGAAGGCTGCAGTGCCAGACCAGGACGAAGGCCTCGTTCTCTGACCTTGCCTGTTCCTGTTAGATAAGTATTCTGTTTGCTTAAGTTTAGTTGTAGCTTAGTCTCTTAGTGTGTGCATGAGTATTTATTATAACTGTATAATAAATATTGATCGTTTGAACTTTACTAATCGGTGTATCGTCTTTATTACTTTGAACTTGACCTTGGAATACTTGTGACGTTGCCTATACGGCAACTGGCGACTCCAGAGCTAAATAATTACATAGAACAGAGCCTAGCAGTGTTAAGCACACGTCGAACTCGGAGGCGTGTTAATACACTCCAATAAACGCGTTTTACGCCCATAGTAAAACGTGCAACAGCGGTCCAGCACGACCAGCATAATGTATTCCAGCGTGACCGGTGGGGGTGTAGGCGTGCGCAGCTGCAGCTTGTCAGCCCTGTGCATGCGCAGCCCGTGATCCGGCCATTCTCCGCCCGATCCGCGGGTGTTCCATGCGGTGCCGGTGCTGGCCCCTTACCGGTACCGGAACCGGTGAGGGATTCATGCCAATTTCCCCATCGTGGAGCACCACGGAATCTCCCACGGAGCCGCAGTAACAGCGAATCCAGCCCCTCATGTATTTGACCGCAGACGAGAGAAATTTTCAAATTCTTTGAGGGCAGCAAAGTTTTGGCTTTGCAGTGAGAGATAAATAAGCAGCACTTTTCTTTTAAAGCAAGTAGCTTTGCAGAAACTATGACTAACCACGGTTACATCTCGATTCTCCCTGATGAGTTAACGGCAAAGTATTTGCAGAAGTTGAGGCTTTAAATAAAAATCATTTCCTATCCTGATTCAAAACATTCAGACTGAGAGATCAGCATTGAGTCTGGCTCGTCCAAACACCAGAAATTTAGCTGAAGAAAGTTCTGCTTACACTGGCAGGAAGTTCAGTGCATCAGTTTTATTCCACCCCCATCCCACTGAAACTGCAAGCTGAGGATAGTAATATAATTGTTCTGATAGACTGCATTTGACAGGTTAAAATAAGCATAAATGACTTGAAGAATGACGGTGTTGAAAGGTCTATTTGTAAGAATGGACCACTTCCAGGCAAGCTTTCCTTCCGCTTTTTGCAAAGGTCACAGAGAAGGAAGTCACTAAAATTAAGCATTCCTGCAAGTACATTCACCAGCCTCAAACTCAGAGTGTGCGGCTACGCTTCATCTGCTTGAAGGAGCATGCTCTGTCGAGATATGGCAAGCTTGAAGGAATCTATTTTTGTTTTTAAAGGGCCAGACTCCCGTTTTGGTGCTGAAAGTTTCCGTCATTCAGGACCAAAGATAACAATCGAGAATCAGCAAGTAAAACAAAGTACAGCAAATGTTTGAAGAAAGCCCTGTAGCTGACAGCACTTAAGGTGCGGACCCAGGTACTTTGTAAAAGAGTTTAGGGTCTCTGCCTCCACCACCAAACTCGGGCAGCGAATTCCAGACTCCCTCTACGTAAAAAGGTTCTTCCTCATGTCCCCTCTACACCTTCTGCCTCTTATCTTGAATCTATCTCCTCTGGTTTTTGAACTTTCTGAAAGGGAAATATGGAGCAGATGTACAGAATATAAATGAAGGGATATAATGATGGAATTGTATAAAACACTGGTGAGGCCACAACTGGAGTACTGTGTGCAGTTCTGGTCACCACATTATAGGAAGGATGTAATTGCTCTGGAGAAAGTGCAGAGTATTTGCTCCATCTCTACCCCTCACAGTTTTGTACACCTCAATCATGTCACCCCCTCAGCCTTCTCTGTTCCAAGGAAAACAAACCAACCTATCCAATCTCTCCTCGTAGCTGCCATAATATACACATCAGTATATAATGGTGCAGAGACACACACTGACTGACACACTGCAAGACCAATCAACACACACAACACAGCAGCCAATCACCAGTTAGGGCACGCTCACTATAAAGCCAGAGGGCACTAGTTTTCCCGCTCATTCGGGATGCAGCCTCTGAGAAGGACAGAGCTCACAGCTTGTAGCACAGACCTTCACCATGTGCTAACAGTTTAGACTGGTCAGGATAGGTATAGGTCTTCAGTTTAATCTAACATAGTTTCGACCCATAGTGATAGTATGTTCAACAGTTCCTAGCTTAATAAAATAGTGTTGTACTATTTCAAGTGTTGGTAGCCTGTATATGTTACTGCTAAGGTAAACGCGGTCTCCACAGATCCAGAGTACCCAACACATCAGTAGCTACAATTCTCCAGAACTGGCAACATTCCTGTACCCTTCCTCTGCACTCTCTCCAAAGCAATTACATCCTTCCTATAATGTGGTGACCAAAACTGCACACAGTACTCGAGCTGTGGCCTCACCAGTGTTTTATACAATTCCATCATTATATCCCTTCATTTATATTCTGTACATCTGTCAATGAGGGCGAGCATTCCATATGCTTTCTTTACAACCTTGTCTACCTGTACTGCCACCTTTAGGGACCTGTGTACCTGTACGTCAAGAACTCTCACTTCATTTATTCCTCTCAATAGATTCCCGTTTATTGTGTATTCCATTTTACTGTTTGACCTGCCGAAATGCATTATCTCATACTTATCGGTCTTGAGCTCCATCTGCCACTTTCCTGCTGTTGGATATATTTAAGATTATGAAAGGGTTTCATAGGCTAGAGACATTAGAGAAGATGTTTCCACTCATTGGGGGTGACCAAGACCAGGAGCTATAAATATGATCATCCTTCACAAATCCAACAGAGAACTCAGGAGAAACCAGTCAGTGGTTTGAATGTAGAATTCACTAACACAACTATGGTTTACCCAATGTGTGTGTCTATGTATTTATATTGTGTATGTATCGTATATCCTATGTTTCTCATGGATGGAGCGATCTGTCTGGACTGTACGCAGAACAATACTTTTCACTGTACCTCGGTACATGTGACAGTAAATCTAAATCTAGTCCAGTTAAAGAGAATAGCACCAATCCATTTAAGGGGCAACTAAATAAAGACATGTGGTGAAATCTAATTGTCTCACCGCGCCAGACTTAGGACGAGGCGTGACTGGTAAATCCTGTAAGAGGCCCCTCGCAGGATTTATGAAGGTCACTCCGCCTTGTGAGATCGCGAACCAGATTTTCATATTAACGTGTGCAGTTAAGCTAACTTAAATATGTTGGCACCGGAGTTTCCCAAGGCTCGGGACCTGACGGTCTCGTCACAAAGATCCGAGCAGACACCGTTTAGTGCTGACCTCCACAAATATAGATTGGGCGTACCGGCACTCCCCTACTGGGGAGTCTCCCAGGCGATTGGGAGTCCCGGGGTGCAATGCCAGGGTGCCCAGGTGGCACCTTGCCCATGCCAGGGATTGGGCCCAAGGATGCCCCGCCCTTATGTGATGGGGTGCGGGAGGCCCGAGGACCCCTAATGTTTAGCTCAGTGAGCTAGACAGCTGGGTGTGATGCAGAACAAGGCCAGCAGCGCGGGTTCAATTCCCGTACCAGTTGAGAATTCTGCATTCTCCCTCTGTGTACCTGAACAGGCGCCGGGATGTGGCGACGAGGGGATTTTCACAGTAACTTCACACTTGTGACAATAAAAGGTTATAATTATCATTATTATTAATTGGGAAGCTGGGACACTGGGGGAGGTCCAGAGGCCATGGTGGGAGGTCCAGAGATCGGGGTGCCAGTTAAAAATGGCTGAGCCCTTTAGTGCAGGAAATGAGATGAAGTCTGGCCTCACCGGAGCCTTCCTCGCCAGGCCCAGAAATGTAGCAAAGTCCCGTTCAATAGCGGGGTCAGTCTCGGAGCTGCAAGCGAGGGGAAACACCCTAGCTCAACATGCCCGAAATGGCACTTTGTTTCATTTCCATTAAATCGCGCCAATGAAAACAACAACCTGCAAAGTCACTTTTAGCTTCATGTCCAGCACCAGCTTGTCAGGGGATGGCCTTTCACACCTGTCAGCAGGAATGGGCCAATTGAATACACCTCACCTAAATAGATTGTTTGCTGTGTGTCCATCATCTCACACAAACAGAAGGATGGAACATTAATAAAGACATGAAAGAAAAAGGAATAGAAGATTATTCTGATAAGGTTAAATGATGATGGGTAGGTGGAGGCTCGGGTGGAACAGACATAAGGGGCGGGATTCTCCGTTTCTGAGACTAAGTGTTGACGTCGGGGCAAGATTTGTGGACAGCAAAACTGGTGCCCAACCTGGACCGATTCAGTGACTGTGGAAGGGCAGCACCGGGGCCACATGGGACCCAATCGATTCCAATGGGAAACGGTGCCGGATTCGCCGGGTCCGTGATTGACACTCTGGAGGCTGACAAGCTGCAGCCGCACATACACATTACACTCCCCACACACACTCATCCCAGCCTCACACACACATTACCCTCCCCATACACACTCATCCCAGCCGCACGCACACATTACACTCCCCACACACACTCACCCCAGCCAACACACACATTACACTCCCCACACACACTCATCCCAGCCGCACACACACATTACACTCCCCACACACACTCATCCCAGCCGCACGCACACATTACACTCCCCACACACACTCATCCCAGCCGCACACACACATTACACTCCCCACACACACTCATCCCAGCCGCACACATACATTACACTCCCCACACACACTCATCCCAGCCAACACACTCCCCACACACACTCATCCCAGCCAACACACTCCCCACACACACTCATCCCAGCCAACACACTCCCCACACACACTCATTCCAGCTGCACACACACATTACACTCCCCACACACACTCATCCCAGCCAACACACTCCCCACACACACTCATCCCAGCCGCACACACACATTACACTCCCCACACACACTCATCCCAGCCAACACACTCCCCACACACACTCATCCCAGCCGCACACACACATTACACTCCCCACACACACTCATCCCAGCCCCACACACACATTACACACCCCACACACACTCATCCCAGCCACACACACACATTACACACCCCACACACACTCATCCCAGTCAACAAGATGGCACTGGTTGTGCTGGAGCACGCCCATCCCACTGATGGATCGGCTGGGACCAGAGAGCACCCAGGGGGGTAGCCTGGGGGGAGTGGGGGGGTGGGGGGGGGGGGGCACCCATATGACCGGTGGCCCGAAGTTCACAACGGGCTGTCAGCAGCGGCTGACTTTCCGGCTGTGGGAATGGTGTTCCGTGCCCGTCCACCCCAACCCACAGCCCACCTCCTGGCCACCACCTGCTACTCTCCCACCCCATCCCCCCCCCCGCCCTCCCCCCCGGCCCTGGCCAGCGGTACAACTGTCAGCAAACTGTAGCGATGTTGGGCACTTTCTGTACCGCCTCTCTCTCCGTCATCAGCCACAGCGCAAGTTTCACGATTTTAAAAGCACAAGTGAACCGCCCCATTGGCAACTCGGCCCAACAGAGGCAGAACATCACGGAAGTCCGGAGAATACCGGGTCAGGCCCTCTAATGACATGTGAACGGTCTCCACTGTACATGCATTCCGGAAAGAATTGACGCCGCTGTCGGAGAATTGCGATTTGGCGTCAAATCAGCACCCACTGCGATTTTAGCGTCGAAAATTATTCTCCGCCCAATCGCGTTTCCCGATTTTGGCATCAGCCGACAGAAAATCACGCCCCAGTAATTTAACAATGTACCATCAATTATGCTGTAAATTTTATGCAACATGTTCGATTGTCACATGTATTATCATTCAAGTGAGGGGTTAATCTGATTTTTTGATTTGAGTTGATTTATTGTCACATGTACCGAAGTACAGTGAAAAATATTCTTTTGCGGACAAGGAACATAGTAGACAAAAAAAAAAGTAGATAGTGACAGTGAATGCGAAAAAGTAAACAGTACATCGACAAATAAATAATTAGTTACAGTATGGAACAAGGGCAACAATAACAAAGCTAGTACGACATAAGCAAGAGCAGCATAGGGCGTCGTGAATAGTGTTCTTACAGGGAACAGTTCAGTCCGAGGGAGTGTCGTTGTGGAGTCTGGTAGCTGTGGGGAAGAAGCTGTTCCTAAGTCTAATTGTTCGGGTTTTCAGACTTCTGTATCTTCTGCCTGATGGAAGGGTCTGGAAGAAGGCAGAGCCTGGTGTGAGGGGTCACTGACAATGCTGTCTACCTTCCTGAGTGCACTGTCCTGTGGATGTAAAAGATCCCAAGGCTCTATTCAACAAGTTGTTCTTCTGGGCAACATTTACACCTTATCAAAGACCACTGATGACAGTTTGTCTGGACATTTATCTCATCGCTCTTTGTGGAAACTTACTGTGTAGAAATTGGCAGCTGTGTTTGCATTATGTCAAAGTTACATAAATGACTAGGCATGTATCTGAATACAGGATATTCCCATCACAGCAGCATTACGTTCCTTCAACATAAGTCACTGCTGTTTCATAGCACCAAGAGTTCCCACCCTTTTAGAACTAAACCAATCTCACCCCTACAAAACTCAGCTTCAGGCATCAATATCAGATTCAGAACAATTCATAAACTCAACACGACGAACTTTTGTTCTTTGTGTCAAAGTAGTCACAAGACCAGAATGAAATGGGTTGAAGGTTTCAAGGGACAGAGGACTGTGTGATAGTGCAGAACAGATAGCAAGACTCTGAAAATAACAATTAGGAGGGATGTTCCCTGGGTTGCACAATTACCCACACTACACTCTCGCACAAAGTCAAGACCAACGGCAAGATCTTTATGGTGTAGAAGACGTTTTTGGTGAATCAAGTGAAACAAAACTGGAAATGGCTTTATAAAGAGTTAGTTGTACAGCAACAAAGCCCCACCCATGATTCTCTGTGCTCCTCATTTACTGTATATTAACCTGAAATTCATGGCACGGCTGCCTTGAATCAAAAATGTTGGTCTCCGTGCCAATTTCCAATCTGCACCTGGCTTGATTGATATGGGACATGAGAAGTGGAGTCTCCAATAATTTACATATGGTGCACAGAAGGAATTTGTTACCTTTTCACAGTCATCCTTCAAAGATTATCGAATGCTCAAAGATTATTATATTTCCTGAATAAATAGCTAAATGTCCTAAAACCAAACAAACAAAGCTTGCAATGGACTGGATCCCTGCAAACGGTGAGATTTGCACAAACTGAATTTTTTTTTATCATGTTAAATTTTGTGTTTGTTTTTACCTGGATGTTTAGTTAGCTCAGGTACAGCGTCTCAGATCGTTGCTTTCAAAAAGCTGGAACATGCCTCAGCTTGCTCATCACTGAGATAACTTTGTAATTAGCCTAGGGTTGAAGGAAAAACCCCCATTGCAGAGTTTTGCCGCATTGGTCGATGACGGACCCTCATGCAGTTTTGCCCAACTTCAGAAGGTGTTGGAATAAACTGTTTATAGGAATGTGCGTGGGCTGTAGATGTCAAAACAGATTCATTCAACAGCAAATGGATAAAAAAGCATTAACAATGACATAATAATTGTAGATTTTACAAAACAATTTGAGAAATATTTTTTCAGAGAATAACCTGAACCAATCAAATTGCAATGAGCATGCCTTGAGAGCTTTCAATTGAAGGCATATTTAAGAAAGTCAGCAGAGTGGTACAGTGGTCAGCACTGCTGCCTCACAGCGTCAGGGACCCGGGTTCAATTCCAATCTCTTGTGTGGAGTTTGCTTGTTCTCCCCGTGTCTGTGTGGGTTTCCTCCGGGTGCTCCGGTTTCCTCCCACAGTCCAAAATCAGGTTAGGTGGATTGGCCATGCCAAATCGCCTCTTAGTGTCCAAAGACTTGGAGGTTAGGGGCAGGGTGGGTGGGAGAGTGGACCTGGGTGTATTGCTCTTTCAGAGGGTCAGTGCAGACTCGAGGGGCCGAATGGACTCCTTCCGCACTGTGGGGATTCTATGATGCTGAGGACAGAATTAAATTATGCTTTTGGGATGTTTGGCTTTGCCTCATGCTGTTGAAAAACCAGAATCAGGAAGCAATGACTGTTATAGGGCGCGACCTGAGCTCAGGTGGCTGGTCAGCTGGTTTGTGATGCAGAGCGAGGCTAACAGCGCGGGTTCAATTCCCGTACCGGCTGAGATTATTTATGAAGGTCCCGCTTTCTCAACCTTGCCCCTGGCATGAGGTGTGGTGATCCTCAGGTTAAATCACCACCAGTCAGCTCTCCCCCTCAATGGGGAAAGCAGCCTGTGGTCACCTGGGACTGTGACAACTTCACCTTTTTGAGATATCTGTACTAACTGAGCTACAATTTCCAACCACACCTTCAAATGAGAGTATCTCCAGCAATGGCTTCTCTTCCCATCCTCACACTCTTACCTCCAAAGTCCCTTAAGAAACTTTGCTTGGAATTTTTTCTTCTTCGCCATTATGTAACTTCTTGGCAATATTTTCCGCGGACATGAGGTCACCTTACACATGCTTGTTGACCACATCCAACTCGAACCCTCTCCTGCCCCTCTCAATCCTTCCACTCTCCCTGCGGCTCCCTTATCCAGCCAGGGATGAGCCGGCATTTCATCTGGGTAAATGTCGCTAAGACCGAAGCCACAGCCATCACAATTGCTGCACCCTTAACACCAATTCCATCTCCACCCAGCTACTGCCTTTCCACACTATATCCTCTCCATTATGAAGACTCCCTGCCTCAGTGTCCTTTCTGCTGAAACTCCATTTATCCTTTGTCACCTCCAGGTTCAGTTATTCCCATGCGCACCTGTCTGACCCTGGATCCTCTACTCTCTATAAGCCTAGCTTATCCCAAATTCTACTCCATGTTTTCTGAACTAGAGTATTCAGTCACTCTGTCCTTGCATTGACTCCACATCTTAGGAACGTCTTGGAGCAGGCACAGGCCATTCAGGCCTTCGAACCTGTCCCATCATTCCAAAATATCACTGCTGATCTGGCTGTGATCACAACTTCACTTTCCTGTCCGCCCCCCATAACCCTTGACTCACTTGCCTGCGGAAAACTCGATCAAACTCAGATCGCAGCGGGCGGAGCGAGTCGGGTGGCTTGCGATTGGCCCAGCATGGAGCCCAATTTGGGGCGCACGCTTGATTCACCCGTTATGCCCGGATCCATGCCGGGTGTCACTGAGTCACTCTCCACAGCTAGGCCAATCAGATTGACTGGGATCTCTCTCTAAGGTGAGACCTCCCCATCCAGATGGGAGTTAAAGTCTGTTCCTTAGCCAAAGGATTGCTCACTAAACCGTAAATGGCTGCAGGGTGGCCTATGGCAGCCGGGATGAGTTCCTCGTCAACTCTTTGGGTGACAGGACAGGACACCCTGCCGTCCCAAACATCCTGGTCCAGATATCGCTGAGATGTGGCACAGTCAGACCCGGGGATACACGAGCTAAAAGGCCGATCAACTTTTGTCAATTTGAACATCACAAATGACAGAATGGTTGGAGCACAGTGAGGTAGCAATGGCCGGTCATGTACACAGGGAGATGTCAATGGCCGGTCATGTACACAGGGAGCTGTCAATGGCTGGGCTATGTACACAGGGAGATGTCAATGGCCGGCCATGTACACAGGGAGATGTCAATGGCCGGTCATGTACACAGGGAGATGTCAATGACCGGTCATGTACACAGGGAGATGTCAATGGCCGGTCATGTACACAGGGAGATGTCAATGGCCGGCCATGTACACAGGGAGATGTCAATGGCCGGTCATGTACACAGGGAGATGTCAATGGCCGGGTCATGTACACAGGGAGATGTCAATGGCTGGTCATGTACACAGGGAGATGTCAATGGCCGGTCATGTACACAGGGAGATGTCAATGGCCGGTCATGTACACAGGGAGATGTCAATGGCCGGTCATGTACACAGGGAGATGTCAATGACCGGTCATGTACACAGGGAGATGTCAATGGCCGGTCATGTACACAGGGAGATGTCAATGGCCGGTCATGTACACAGGGAGATGTCAATGGCCGGTCATGTACACAGGGAGATGTCAATGGCCGGTCATGCACACAGGGAGATGTCAATGACCGGTCATGTACACAGGGAGATGTCAATGGCCGGTCATGTACACAGGGAGATGTCAATGGCCGGTCATGTACACAGGGAGATGTCAATGGCCGGTCATGTACACAGGGAGATGTCAATGACCGGGTCATGTACACAGGGAGATGTCAATGACCGGGTCATGTACACAGGGAGATGTCAATGGCCGGGTCATGTGTAGGACAGGTCTCTGTAATGTTGGCCACGGGATAAACATTAGCAATGATACTGGGAGAACACTCGACTCTTTTACTTCTGGCACGTAATAAATATTAATACAAATGTGAAGTGTTTGAACTAAAATTTAGATTGAGTAGACATTTTGGTCTGCGATTTTGGAAGAAATTGTGCAATACAGACTGAGAAAAAAGGAATATATTTTTTGAACACGCTGTCCACGTTTGAACCTAACATATTGGGGGTGATCTACCCAAATGAGACAGAGTGCCGTTCGGGCAGGCTTAGTGGGGCCCATACCGACACATGTAGCGCCGGGAACGATCCCACTATCTATTGGCACTTCGTCTTGATTTCGTGCCCCGGTGGGGAATGCCCTGCCCAGGCTGTACTTAGCCCCATTTCCTGTGAGGAAGGGATCGGACACCGTTTTAAGTGGCACCCCAATCTCACGGCACACCCGATGCAACCACCAGACCCTCCCAATGCCCCAACTCACTTGCCGGGGGATCCTTGCACCCCCCCCCCCCCCCCCCCCCCCCCGCATCCCACCACATACGGGCAGGACACCCCCAGGACCTGTCCCCGGCACAGGTACAATGCCAGCCTGGCAACTTGGCAGTGCCATCTGAGCATCCTGGAAATTCCACCCGGGTGCCAGCATGACACTGCCCAGCCACCCAGGTGACACTGCCAGGCTGTCCAGGTGGCACTGTCCAGGTGGCACTGCCCAGCTGCCCATGTCGCACTGCCCGGCTGCCCGGGTGGCACTGCCCGGATGTCCAGGTTCACTGCCAGCCTGTCCAGGTGGCACTGTCCAGGTGTCACTGCCCGGCTGCCCAGGTGGCACTGCCAGGCTGCCCAGGTTCACTGCCCGGCTGCCCAGGTGGCACTGCCAGGGTGTCCAGGTGGCACTGCTAGGCTGCCCAGGTGGCAATGCCCAGCTGCCCAGGTGGCACTGCCAGTCTGCCCTGGTGGCACTGCTCAGCTGCCCAGGTTCACTGACCAGCTGCCCAGGTGGCAATGCCTGGCTGCCCAGGTGGCAATGCCTGGCTGCCCAGGTGGCACTGCCAGGGTGTCCAGATGGCACTGCCAGGCTGCCCAGGTTCACTGACCAGCTGCCCAGGTGGCAATGCCTGGCTGCCCAGGTGGCAATGCCTGGCTGCCCAGGTGGCACTGCCAGGGTGTCCAGATGGCACTGCCAGGCTGCCCAGGTTCACTGACCAGCTGCCCAGGTGGCAATGCCTGGCTGCCCAGGTGGCAATGCCTGGCTGCCCAGGTGGCACTGCCAGGGTGCCCTGGTGGCACTGCCAGGGTGCCCTGGTGGCACTGCCAGGGTGCCAGGCCAGCAGTGCCTAGGTTCCTGGCTGCCACCAGCACTGCCAGGCTGACAGGATGATAGGCTGGTCAGAGGCTGACCACCAGGTACCCTCAATCACCTTGGAGACCACCCCAGGTACCGTTCCACCTGGTCCCTGTTTGTAAGGAGCAGTACTGAACGGTGCATGGCTGGGGGCTGGGTCTGAGGGCTGGGGTCTGGGGGCTGGCGTCTGGGGTCTCCTCGGCCAGGCCGGTGGATGGCAAATGGCTGTTTTGGTGGCAAAGGCAGAGGTCAGGGGTCAGGCGGCCTCTAAGCCGACTTCATTCTGTGAGACTGGATCCCGCCCATTGTGACAAGGTCACGGGTGATCTGGTTATATCTGACGATGTGTAACGGCTGTCCAGAAGCCCGGGAAAGGCCTCTCCCGGGACCTGTCGGCTGCATCGCTCCCCCGTTCGGGTGAAATGCAGCTAGTACAACGCGCTGACAGCTTGATGTACAATAAGAAGTCTTACAACACCAGGTTAAAGTCCAACAGGTTTGTTTCAAACACTAGCTTTCGGAGCACTGCTCCTTCCACAGGTGAGGAAGGAGCAGTGCTCCGAAAGCTACTGTGCTCACCCCAGTCCAACGCCGGCATCTCCACATCAGGTCTGATGTATAAACCTGGGACAAGCTGAAACTTCGGGCTGGATTCTCCGTTGACCGATGCTGGTAGCGGATGTCCGGATCCGATGGAGAATGGAGCTCCACCCCTCCATGATGCTCCACCCCTCCACAATGCTCCACCCCTCTATGATACTCGTCCCCTCTGTGATGCTCCACACCCTCTGCGATGCTCCACCCCCTCTGCGATGCTCCACCCATCTGCGATGCTCCGCCCATCTGCGATGCTCCACCCCCTCTGCGATGCTCCTCCCCTCTGTGATGCTCCTCCCCTCTGTGATGCTCCACCCCCTCTGCGATGCTCCACCTCCTCTGCGATGCTCCGCCCATCTGTGATGCTGCTCCCCTCTGCGATGCTCCACCCATCTGTGATGTTCCACCCCCTCTGCGATGCTCCGCCCATCCATGATGCTCCACCCCCTCTGCGATGCTCCTCCCCTTTGCGATGCTCCACCCCCTCTGTGATGCTCCACCCATCTGCGATGCTCCGCCCCTCTGCGATGCTCCGCCCCTCTGCGATGCTCCGCCCCTCTGCGATGCTCCTCCCCTCTGTGATGCTCCGGCTTCACAGCTGGGCGGGATGTGAGGAAAACATTTTTACCCAGAGGGTGGTGACGGTCTGGAACGCGCTGCCTGGGAGGGTGGGAGAGGCGGGTTGCCTCACATCCTTTAAAAAGTACCTGGATGAGCACTTGGCAGGTCTGAACATTCAAGGCTATGGCCAAGTGCTAGCAAATGGGATTCGGTAGGCAGGTGTTTTGTCTGTGTCGGTGCAAGCTTGATGGGCCGAAGGGCCTCTTCCACACTGTGCATTTCTGTGACTCTGTGACAGATGCGGGGGGGGGGGTGAATTAGTGCAAGTATTTACGAGCGGGGCCCGGGTGCCATGGCTGTTGAGCGGGACCAAGGAGGTAAGTAAACTTTTCAAACCTTTTGTGAGGGTGTATGACTGGAGCTCAGGGTGTAACAGGAAATAATTTGGTCGCAAGTGCGTGAACTCGGAGTGTCCCCCTGGGGGCTGGGTTCCGTGGCTGAGACCCCCATTTCTAGCTGACACATACTGGTTTCTGGCTGTTGAGACTCCTGACAGTAACCTGCAAAATGCCCTGAGGGCTACTGGTCGCATGGAGACCCACCCAGCCCACCCACCTGGAAACCCTCGCACCCCAGCAATATCATCAACAGGATGGGGTTGGCCAAGCTCAATCACCGGCCCACCAGGTGTCGCCACGCCTCAGAAGCGCAACCCCACAGCAGGAGAAGCTGGGGATTAGCAAAGCTCACCCCAAACAAAGGACACGTGCACTGGTACCGCTGGCACCCACCCTGGCACACAGCCCCTCTCAGAGTGAATGGCTCATCAGTGACACTATCAGCTAGCCCACCAATGAGGATCATGATCTGTCTCCAAGATGTCCATTGCGCCGCTGATGCCTTCCATCCGATCCCTGATCAGGAAATGTGACCAGATCCCTGTCACAACCTGTGTGTAAAACCCAGGCTCCACATAACACCGTAGCTAAGGCCCCAGCCAACCCCCACATCCCTCGCTCAGCCCCCTCTGTAGGACCTGCCCGCACAGCCGTCTCTCAGCACAGAGCCACATGCCTACAAGGTATGATTGTCTCCACCACACAACCATTTGCCTGCTGATGAGGGAACGCACAGCGCACCCAATGAGGAGACCCAGAGGAGATCTCACTGGGAGATCCAGAACAGGAGCCGCAGAGTGTATCGCTAACACGGGTTGCATCAGCCACTGGTACTCCACTTGGCAGAGTGGGCGGTGAGGATAGAGTCTCCGCACATCACACGCCAGGTGCCAGTCACTGTTGGGGACAGGGCTGCGATGTGGACCACATCATATCGAAGGGGCTAGGGTAAGGAGGATCTGTTGAGGAGGCGCAGCAGCACATCTCAGGGTGACCATGTAACCTGGTGGCATTGGATGGTCAAAGGAATCCACATCTTGCTGATATTCTCCTTTGCTACCCCCCACGGAGACATGGAGGTTTTGGACTACAGCTAGCCATGCTCGCTAACTACCAGGTCGTTGTGGATGCACAGAGACCAGAGCCCCAGGGACAGCTGAGGTAGGACTCTGATCAAGAGGAGCGTGCCGCAGAGGAGCAGGGCAAGCCGGTGAAGTTTTGCATGCCGGCTGTTCAACAGG
Source organism: Scyliorhinus canicula (assembly GCF_902713615.1). Lineage (NCBI taxonomy): Eukaryota > Metazoa > Chordata > Chondrichthyes > Carcharhiniformes > Scyliorhinidae > Scyliorhinus > Scyliorhinus canicula. The sequence goes on along the minus strand of NC_052154.1, from coordinate 193,893,384 downwards.
CCGAGGAGGAAGTGCGATGGAGGCACCATATCAGGCCACATAGAATCTGTACAGTGCAGATGTATGCTGGCGGGGGCTGTCCTTTGAGGAGCTGCTGGACCACGTGTGCCAATGACGACTCCTGCTCACCAGTGTGACCATGTGCCAGATGCGGTGCACCTGTGTGTGTTTGGAGGAGGGCACCCACTCCCAGTGGTTGTCAAGGTGATGGTCGCCCTGAATCTTTATGCCTGTGGCTCATTCCAGGGCTCAAGTGGGGACCTGTCTGGGATCACGCAAATGTCCGCACACAGCTGTATCCACATGGTCACGAATGCCCTCTGCACCTGGGCATCGGACTGCATCACTTTCAACCTGGACCAGGCCCAACAAGATGCCCGGACAGCAGGATGTTCTGCCATCGCTGGACCAGGTCCGGGGGTGTTTGATGAGACGCACCCCCTCCTATGAGCGGTTCGACATCGGATGCCCTTCACCAATAGGAAAGGCCTCCACTCCATGAATGTACAGTTGGCGTGTGACCACAGGCTGCACATCATGCATGTCTGTGCCCGATATCCAGGCCGTGTGCATGACGCATGCATCCTGACGTCTTTGTTGATTCCCAGCACCTTCGGAGTGCTCCCTCGGGTGAGGGATTGGCTAGTAGGCAGCAAGAGTTACCCGCTGAGGCCTTGGCTTCTGACACCTGTGCGAAGTTCCCAGAGTGACTCGGAGAGCCGCTATAACGACGCTCGCACAGCAACCGGGAACATCATCGAGCGGTGCATCGGCGCCTAAAGAAAGGTGCTTTCCGATGCCTGGACCATTCTGGTGGGAGACTCCAAATATAGCCCCGGGGGGGGGGGGGGGGGGGGGGGGGGGGGGGGGGGGGGGGGGTCTGGAGCACCCTGGTGTCCCTCTGTGTTCTCCATAACCCCGCGCAGCAGGGAGACAACGTGTTGGAGGAATGGAAGAATGCAAGGCCTCATCTGGCTCGGAGGTCGATGATGGTGTCCAGGAGGATCTGGGTGTGGAGCCTGACCAAGGGCCAGCACACGTGGGACAACCTTAGCCCCTCCAGATTGAAAACAAAGAGTCCAGGCCACTGACAGCTCCACTGCTCTGTCCCCCCCCCTACCCCGCCCCCCGCCCCCCCACCACCACTGCAGTCCCGCCAACACACAAAATCCACTTTCCCCTGAGACTCTCACCCCTTCCCTCTCCCTTTGTCCTTCCACCCCTTTCACACTCCCTCAGTCCTTCATTCCACCTTCACTCTAGCCTTCCACTCCTTCCCACCACCACACCTCCCCCCTCTCCCCTTGGAGGGGCATAGCAGCATCACCACAGGGTGCTGGCCCTGCGATGGCAGCTTTAGTGAGTCTTGTCCACGGGACAGAGGATGATGATGACTCGCTGTGCGATGAGGTGCCCCTCATTGTCTGACAAAGTCTGACTTCTGTCTTCATGGTAACATCCCACTGTCCAGGTGTGATTGAGATTCCTCCTCACGGGTCCACAGATGTTGGGGGTATGGGGCGTTTGTGGAGATGGTGAAGGGTTAGGGCTCTCTCACTGCAGGTGCTGTCATACGAGACGGGTTCGTAGTACTGCCTCGTGCCCTACCCCTTCATGATGAGGGTGCCGTCATGTGGGACGTTCATGTGTCACGGACATCCTGCTGCCCCCCACCCCCAGAGGCAGATCGAGCTGGTGGTGCAAAAGTGTTTAATGCTGAGTATTTACAATCTGTATGCCCTTCCCCCTTACTCTCTACTACACCCATGATAACTTAAGTATAATCTACCTTCCTACCCAGCGACAGTCAAGGAGCGGCGAGATATTTCCAAGTCAAGATGGTGAGTGACTTGGAGGGGAACGTCCAGATGTGGGGTTCCCAGATAACTGCTGCTTTTGTCCTTCACCAGAGGAAGGAGCTGTGCTCCGAAATCTCGTGTTTGAAACAAACCTGTTGGACTTTAACCTGGTGTTGTAAGACTTCTTACTGTGTTCACCCCAGTCCAACGCCGGCATCTCCACATCAAGGTCCTTCTAGATGGTAGTGGCCGTGTGTTTGGAAGGTGTTGTCTAAGGAAACTTGGTAAGTTGCTACAGTGCATTTTATAGATGGTGCACACGGCTGCCACTGTTTGTCGCTAGTGGACGGCTTGAATGTTACCCCAGATGGCACATCACAAGTGAATGCGGCCTGCTGCTTGCCATCCCTTTGCCATGTGTGGGCCTTGGCAGTCATCCTCTGGAGGACCTGGACCTGGATGGGCTCAGCCAACCTTTGGGTGTCACAGGTGACGTTGTGTCACCCTGTTCTGCCCACTGTCACTCAGTTGTGTCAGTGTCAGTTGGGGGGGATTCTGAGGGGCTGACGTGTTCTAGCATCTCCCCTGTGGAAGGCACTGGCACGGGCTCCATCACTTCCTCCTCCCTCGGAGTTCTCGCTGGCCCCTGGGCTACTCCATGGGATGGAGGGGAGGCCAAACTGAGCTCCCGTGGCTCCACCTTCGCCTGGCGCTGCCAGTCCTGGAGGTCCGCCCTTGTCTGAGCCATGGTCACGATGACCTCAGCCATGGCGCACTGAGACTGAGGCACGTCCTTCACTGCCTCGGTCATGTCTCTCTGGGACTGTGCAATGTCTCTCTGTGAATGTCAAAGGTCAGTCAGTGCCTGGCCAATGCTCTAAATGCCCTCAGCCATGACCCTTTGTGAATGGGCCAAGCTCTGGAACGTCTCAGCAATGTCCATCTGCACCTGGGACATGTCCGCCTGTGACTGGAAACCCATGTCTTGTGCCTCAGACATGGACAGCTCAGTGTGCCCCCCAGCCTTGGACTGCCTGACAATGGCCCTGACATCTTGTCCCAGGCTTTCCAACAGGAACACCATGCTTTCGCTGGGTACCAGGCATTGTTGGTGCCATCTCCTGTGCATGAAGGTGGGCGGCCCTCTCCAGATGTACTTACAGATGTACTTTCCTCAATGGCGTCCATCATTGGGTCGATCTCCTGTCTGCCAGAACCTCAGAGCAGATCTTTTAGCAGCCATCTTCTTGGCTGGAAGGACATTCTGTGGTGAGGGGAGCGCTTAAAGCTGCTCCAGCTTGCCAGGCTGTTAAGCTAAATCCCAAGCCCAGCGAATCAGAAGCCAGCAGGGCCGGGAATCGGTCAGGCTGCACGTGGGCTGGGTGCTGACCCACTTTCATTGTCTGAATTTCTCATGGCCGCTGCTCTTAACCAGAGCGAGCAGCTCCCGCGATTCTATTCCAGCGGCTACACTTATTTTCCAGACAGAGAATCCTGCCCAATGTCTTCAGGTAGCTGTGTCAACTCACCAAATCGAGAGAACTGACCAAGTAAACCCTTCATGTTAGATTAATAATTGACAAATCACCAGAGTTGTATCTGCTGAATGTGAGGATACCGAGGTAAACTTTTTCCCAAAGTCAATTATGTGAACCAAATCACCAGCACATCTCTTATATTCTCAAACATCAACAACGCCTTCTATTTCTGTAGCACCTTTAGCCTAGTAAAATGTCTCAGGGGTGTCAGAGGAACATTATTAAGCAAATATTGACAGTGAGCACATACGGCAATATTAGAGCGTGACTTGGTGAAAGAGGGAGGCTTTAAGGACTAACTTAGAGGAGAGGGAGCTCGAGAAGCGGAGAGGTTCAAGTGGGGAAATAAGAAATTATCTGCACTGAACAAAGCCCCCGACTCAAGCAGGTCCAGAAACAAGTAAGACCCTCGTACCTCTTCCACGACTTTGATCTTCCAACCTCCACTTCTAAATTGCCACCAATCAATCACGTTGTGCTATGGGACAGATACAACGGCCCCGATGTACCACCTCCCCCCACCACACCCCCCCCCCCCAACGCCACACAATAAACTACCAAGGATGCACAGTAGGACAATTGATCACCAACTCACCAACATTGAACATTTAAAAGGTCTAACCTGCTTAAAATGGCTCCGAATCCCAAGTCACAGGCATAATGAACGGAAATCTTTCAGCGAGACAACGCGGAAAAATGATGTCATGCTGATGTCAAGGGATGTTTTTGATTGATATTGAATGCCATTATTAAAAGGGGCGGTTACGTGAAATACAGCTCAGCTCTATTGATAAATGTTTCAGCTGATTTTCAATCACCTAAACTCACATTCAGATTTAGCAGTCCACTTTCCATTGCTCCTTTACAATAAGCAGCATTGCTGTTGGATCTCCTCGTCCTTGTTTTACAGGCTGCATGTTCGATGGGGGTATCTGGGATGCAGCGCACATGGACGTTAGCTAGCTCTGCCCCAGAATTGTGGAAGGAACTCGGCTTGAGACAGGTTTCGAGTTTGGATTTACTGAAGGATCGGTAACGACCCTGCCCCATTCTATTTGCACAATGCATGAATGTGTGGAACTCAGAACGGTCAGTAACCATGCATTGAACTTATTTTCAGACTGGGTTTCCAGAGGGCTCATTTCAACAAATGGTGAACTGTGCTGTGGGTTCTCGCCAGGGCTTGATTTATGGTGACCAAACGGTCAAGTTCTGCTTTTATTGCAATGACATTTCTAAGTTTCTCTTTTAACCGGCGTTTTGGGAGCTACGATTCTGCAATTCCGCCCGTTTACAATTAGGGTGTTGGAACCAACAATTCTATGGACACGTGCTTATAGGATTAGAATAGCGGTTTTAATATACTCACAACAGAGCCAGCCGGTTAGCCATTGAACTTTCGGTGAACTGGCCGGCTGACCATGTGGCACTGATCTTTATACAGCAGCTCCCGGGGGAGGAGTCCTGGGCGGAACCAAGGGAGAAGCCCAGTACAATTCTCGAGCATTCCCAGAGCTACTCCCCCTGGTGGTCAGGTAGTGCAACTGCGCTTACAATATAGGCACATGTATATACAGATTATAATCCGGTGTGAATCACATTCACCACATTGGGACATTGACTTATAGTGACTAAAGCACCTCAACTTCTACTTTTATTATGTGGGACCCCTGGAATTTTAACTGTCGTTTTGGGATTCCAATTGTACAATTTCATCAGTTTCTCTTGGAAGTCTTAAATCAGTCCCGGTAATGAGACTGCAGAAGTGGTATTAGCCCTGTCCGCGTGATAGAAAGTGGTCTGAACTGATTCAAACCCATCCAGGGCACTCACCCACTGATGCCCCACACAGATCGCCCTGTATGAAATTTTGACTTGTTACGAGCAGGCGAGAAATACTTTGGCTGGAAATCGAACAGGGTCATTTTTTAAATATGCAGATTGAGCATCAGGACCTGACTACTATTTTAACTGTGTGCCAAAGCTGTAGTTTGTCCAGCAGACCAGTGTAGGCCGCTAAATTACCCCTTAATTGGAAAATAAATAATTGGGCTCTCTAAATTTATCTTTTTTTTAAACGTAAAAAAGATCAATAATAAGAAATGTTACAGTTCTACAAAGGGAAAGCGGGTGGTCAAGAATAATGTAGGCCCACTAGAAGCTGAAAATGGAGATATTTGATAATGGGGAAATGGCAGACATGTTGAACAATCACTTTGCCTCAGTCTTTGCAGTTGAAAAGGAGGATAATTTGCTGGAGGTTCTGAAAAAATTAGCATCCGATTGAAGGACAGGGATTTATGACAATTAACATAAATACAGCATCCGTGGCAATGAAATTAATGGAACAAATCCCCAGGACCTGACGGTTTCCATCCGAAGGTGTTAGATATTAAGGGATATGGGTCAAGTTTATGGAGCTAGACCACAGATCAGCCATGATCTCATTGAATGGCGGAGCAGGCTCAAAGGGGCTGAATGGCCTACTCCTGTTCCTATCTTCCCATGTTGAAGGACAAGGGCAGCAGATGCATGGGGACTCCAATACCTGAAAGTTATCCTGCAGACTTGGAAATATATCCTTCACTATCGCTGGGTCAGAATCCTGGAGCTCCCTCTCCTGACAGCACTGTGGGACTCAGGGACTGCAGCGGTTCAAGATGATGGATGACCACCAACTTCTCAAAGGCCATAAGGGATGGGCAAGAACCAAAGGCCTGGTCAGCAGCACCCCACACCCCGTGGAAGAATACATTTCTTAAAAAGAGGTCAAAGAAGAACTGGGGCCCGAGAAAAATTAGGGCTGCAAAATTGAGCTCGAGTGTCCCATTGGTGCTACGGCTATGGAAACCCGCAAATTAGAAAATGGCACATACTGAGCTTATAGGAACCGCCTCTGAACGTAAACATTACCCAGTCTCTCACACTTTAGAAATTATTCTGCTCTTTTATTTTCCCTACCAAAAAAGATAACTTAACTCAGAGAGGAAATTCCAGAGCTAAGGACCGAGGGAGCTGAATACCTGCCAATGAAGAGTTGAAGGCACAAAGGCCATAGATGGGTGAACAGGTCTCAGAGGTGTGTCGGGCTAGAGGAAGTTTCAGAGATAGGAATATCAGAGGACCCATTTCACAAGTTAGGGCTCCTTGCATAGATCTTCATCCAACCGAGTGCACATCTAAAGATGAAGATGGAGATCAATAATATTCAGGATGCATTCCAGTCACTTTCTGCTCCCGTTTTCACCAGCAGTTTCAGCGTCAAGAAACGCCCAAACCGTGTTTTGCGCCAGTGTAAAAGTGTGACACGATTGATCCCGTCCTCCCACTAGTGACGTGACGAGTTTTCCGCCTTGTATATTGACCCGCACTGTCTCACCCCCGAGGTTTAGTCTTCCGCGGCACATGCTGTCTGTCATCTCATTGAAAGATCTATGGCTGCTGCCTCCCCCTCAGTTGATGGGCGGCCGGGTCTTCAGGAGGTGCAGTGGCCCCCTGCCTCCAGCCTGTGTCGTCGCTGCTGCCTCCTCCGGCGTTTGGCCGCCTGGGCTGTCACCAGCACCGCGATGGCAGCCGCTGTGGAACTGACACCACCAAACATTTTGGTATCTGAAAGGAATTGGAGAAGGCGGGAGACCGACAATCAGTTTGGGTTTCCACTCCCTCATTCACACACTTACCCTCTGGTCGTGAGAAAGTCCCCAGTGCTGAAACCCAGCTCTTGAGTGTTTGATTATTGGCAGCTGTCTCTATGGTGATGACGCTCTGAGAGTTCAGTCATCAAAGTTTCCTTGAAATGCTCTGCACTAATCATCCTCTGAGACATGGCACATGTACCCTGGAGGAGACACTTGAGAGTCGAGGAGCATCAAATGCTCTCACAACTAACAAGGCAAATTTGTCATTTGTTGTGAAGCTAGAGGCTGCTCACAGTCAAGGGGAGTGACTTCCAGAATTGAAGCCGCAGCAGGGCTCCTGGGAGACTTCAGGACAGAGAGGCTGCAGATGTGGTTGCCCACAGTACTTTAAAGGGGCTTTTCACAGTAACTTCATTCGTGACAATAAGCGATTTTCATTTTCATTTAATTTAAAATGGCTTGAAGGCCTCACGGATGCAACGCCTCTCACCACCCCCCACCCCCCACCTCCGCGAGTACTGGGTCCCCTTTTAAGATGGGGACAAGGTGGATTTTTTTCTCTCTCAAACCATCGGCAGTCTGTGCAGTTCTCTACCCCGGAGATCACTGAAGGCCGGGTGATGATGGGAAGACAGGGAGATGGAGTTGAGACCTCAATCAGATCAGCCACCATCTTAATTTTCCTTTGAGATAGCCGAAAAAGCCACTCAGTTAGGGCCAATTTAAGGATGGACGATAATTGCTGGCCTTGCCTGCAACGCACCTCTGTGAGTGACATTAACAATAACAAAACAGGGCAGCACGGGTGCGCAGTGGGTTAGCCCTGCTGCCTCACGGCGCCGAGGTCCCAGGTTCGATCCCAGCTCTGGGTCACTGTCCGTGTGGAGTTTGCACATTCTCCCCGTGTTTGCATGGGTTTTGCCCCCTCAACCCAAAGATGTGCAAAGTAGGTGGATTGAACATGCTAAATTGCCCCTTAATTGGAAAGAAATGAATTGGGTACTCTAAATTTAAAAAAAAACACAATAACAACACAATCACATGGATGTACAGCTGTTTTTACTTTAACAGTTGAGGTGCAGATGATGATAAAATTGTGACTATGACATTGTCGAATGTGTTTTTAAAATCCCACATGTCAGATTGCAAAAATTAACTGAGAAATTCAACGAGAAATTGAAAAGTAACATTAATTCTGTTACATTCCCAACTGGTGGAATGACTGAATAAGCTAGGCCCCAGAGTGAAACTTGGCCTGATAGATCCCAAGCTACTGGTTGATGATTCACCTGAGGAAGGAGCTGTGCTCTGAAAGCTAGTGATTTGAAACAAACTTGTTGGACTTTAACCTGGTGTTGTAAGACTTCTTACTGTGCTCACCCCAGTCCAACACCGGCAAACTACACCATGGCCACCATCCAATATTCAGGGTAGGTGTACGATACATGTGAACTAACTGGTGAACTTTGGCCAGACACTAGAGAAAATGACAGATGTGACCAAAGCAGATTCTATCGATTTCTCAACAACACACTCATACCGTGAGCCAGCTCATCTCATTGAAACTCTGTCTTTCTCACGAGGGTTTCCAATCTCCACATCTGAGAAACTCACCCTGGAGTTTTCTTCACAAGTCACTCTCCCTTCGATTGCTTCAGCAAGAATCCAGCTTCAGTGTTTCAGTCTTGCCTTTCAGGATTCCCTTCCCCTGGATCTCCAAGAACGCTCACTCTTCACTTTCCAAGTACACGTTCAGATCTTCAGGCTATGCCAAGCAGAACACCACTGCCCTAAAAAGGTAATTTTGCCCCTTATGGCCAGCAGCAGAGAGCCACCAACCTTCAGCTGCCTCCTCGGATCTACTGAGCTTCGCTCAAACCCACCTTATTTGAAGACTACTCCTTGCAGCTTTCTTTAACTTGGAGCTGTCTTCTCTGCTCCTGTCATTTATCTCGATTCAGTGGGACCCACTTAAGCCCTCACTTCCACCCTATCTCCTTAACCCAATAACCCCTCCTAACGTTTTTTGGTCACTTTGGGCAATTTATCATGGCCAATCCACCTAACCTGCACATCTTTGGACTGTGGGAGGAAACCGGAGCACCCAGAGGAAACCCATGCAGACGCGGGGAGAACGTACAGACCCTGCACAGGCAGTGACCCAGCAGGGAATCGAACATGGGACCCTGGCGCTGTGAAGCCACAGTGCTAATCACTTGCGCTACAGTGCTGCCCACTTATCCACTTATCCACGTTAAACTCCATCTGCCACATTGTGGCCCGCTCTCCTAACCCATGTATATCTATTTGTAAGGTTCTTATTCCTCATTGCCACCTATATTTGTGTCATCTGCGAATTTGGCTATTGATCCTCCTGTCCCTGTATCCACGTCATTAATATAGATTGTAAATAATTTGGGCCCCAGGACCGAGCCCTGTGGTACCCACTCGTTACATCTTGCCATCCAGAAACAGACCCATTTAATCCCGACCCTCTGTCCCCTGTTCATCAGCCAGTCTTCTATCCAAGCTCATAAATTACCCACAACCCCTTGTGATCACACCTTGTGAATTAACCTTTGGTGTGGCACCTTATCAAATCCCTTCCGGAAGGCCAGATATACGACATCTACAGGATCCCCATTATCCACTTTGCTTGTTACATCGTCGAAGAACTCAAGCAAATCAGTCACAACTCAGCAAAAACTGAGAGAACATTGGAGGTAGACAACTTGGTGCATGTAAATAATTTTGGTGCTGGTCAAATTGGGCTCCTGGAACCGTCGTAGGAAGAACAGATCCAGTGTCGAATGAGTCAAACCGAACTTACCTCAACTGTGGGAGCAGCCGCCAGTGAATTACAACATTCCCAAAGGATCGGGAATTTCTAGGACTGACTTACCTCAGAAGGGACTGTATTGAGATCCATTTGTTGTAGAATATTGCAAATAGTTCCATTGTTGTTGTAATGCGTTAATCAGGAACTTACAGTGGGCGGGTGGGTGGGGGAGGGGGGGGGGGATGTGGTAGCCTGCCCCTTTAAGGAGGTGAGTTCTCGGAGGGTCAGGTGGTCCATTCGGCCAATCAGGCCGGAGCGTGCGAATCCTGGGGCTGAGCACTGGTTTTTGCTCGGCAGTTTGGAGACTGGAGTCGTGAAGTATCATAGCCTTTATCTCGCTCTCTGTAAATAGTTACTCACCTTAACAAACCATTCATTCGTTGATCTTGATCGCGCGCCTTACAAGATACCACAGAACCCTTTACCATCCGTCCCTGACTTCCAGCAAATAACCTCACGAGGGACGGGGTCGAAAATCCCTCCTCATTCACAAGAATTTCTGCTCTCCAAAGAAAAACACAAATGGTGAAATGTTAATTTGAAGATTAAAATTGGAAACAGCTTGTTTAGCAACTGCCCGTGATCTCATGTCAGGTCCACTATTGAATCTGAATTCTTTTTTGGTCTCGGTCTCAGTATCCCACTGCACAGCAAGATTGGAATGAAATCTGATTGTGTGCTGAACATATTCAAATGGTGAAGGTGCACACCCAGTGCTGAGAATTCAACGTTTCGGAAATATAAGGCAACATTCATTTCGCAATGTGGTTCTGTGCTGCTTGATGTAGAAATGACAACGCTGGTGAGAAAAGGTTATTCAGAATTTTATCTCATTGACAAATTAATGCCCGGGGCGAACGTTGTGTCTTTCGCTGAGCAAACACAACCCTGAATTAAATTTATTCCACCTGCATCATTCTAAAACATTGAAGGAAATCCACTGGAAATACACCCTTGAATAGTGAGAAATGTGAAACACAAAAGGTGTTTTTCTGCTTCTCTGAGACCCAAATGAGCAGCTCCAGCTCCAGGTGTGCAAGCTGATAATAAAGTTACGAAGGCCGATGGCCAGCACAAATCCTCTTTGCTGGATCTTGCCAGTCACCGACCGGGATAAATCCTGGAATGTTCCCTTTCAGGTTGGAACTGGCTGGGTGAAATCCACCTCTCAGAAGCTGCATCCAATGTGTACAAGATACAGGCAGCCAATTGTGACAATCACATTGTGCCTTCTGAAGATATTTGGGCAGTTAACACTGTACTTTAAAAATGGAAGTAGCATGGAATAATGGACACTGTATCACAAGAGAATAGAATTCCTAAAGTGCGGCAGGCGGCCATTTGGCCCATCAAGTCTGCAGCGACCCTCTGAAAGAGCACCCTACCCAGGCCCACACCTCCACCCCATCCCCGTAACCCAGTAACCCCACCTAACCTTTTTGGACACTAAGGGGCAATTTAGATTGGCCAATCCACCGAACCTGCACTTCTTTGGACTGTGGGAGGAAATCGGAGCACCCGGAGGAAACCCACGCACACACGGGGAGAACGTGCAGACTCCGCACAGACAGTAACCCAAGCCGGGAATCGAACCCGGGATCCTTACACTGTGAGGCAGCAGTGCTAACCGCACTGTACCGCACAAATTAGATTCCAGAAAGTCAGGTGGCATCTGCGCGTGGTTTCTGAACAAAGAAAATCTGGCCAAATTTCACACAGATGGAGAGGGTCTGAATTTGAGCAAAAGAAGCTGCAAGGACCCAAGTCTGAAAGTGCCACCCCCTAACCCAGCCCCTGCAGGGGGGTCCATTCTACATTCATGGTTCACAGAGGCAACTGTACATGTTAAAGTCAAGCTGCCTCAGTCAGATCTGACTTTTGCTACTGGGATGTCCAATATGTAACCGTGACCTGGTAAGGGAAGGTCTAAATTTACTGAGGTTTGTTGAGGAGGTAGGATGCCGTTTTGAAGATATACGGTACTCTTTTGGATAAGGTCCCGAAACACCTGTGGGAGAGGTACGGTGGCTTTTTGGGAGAGCTAAGGTACCTATTTCGAAAGGTCAGGAACCTTATGGGATTGATAAGAGTGGACATGAATGTGCATGAAAAGTATACAAATCATTGGAACAGCCAAAAGTACTGTCAAAGGGAGTTGACAAAGAGAGCTGTCAAAGGAAGCTGTAAAGGTATTCAAATCTCAATGCCTTTAAATGTTTTAAAGAAAATTATCTGAAGTGTGAAAAAAAATCCATGCTTGCTATTTCACCCTGCCTGTTGACATAAGCCTGAGGGTGACCATTATAGGATTAGTGCTGAATTCTGATTTAACAGCCAATCATGATAACAGGGGTTTCCCATTAGTTCACAGTTTGATTCACAGCTCCAAGTGCTTGTAACGTTTTTGAAGTGGAACCATGAATACAGATGCTTGTTTTTATAAGGGATTAAATGAAGCTAAATGCAGTGAATGGGTTTTTGTTATCAACAAGAGTTTTTAAAAATAGTGAATTCATCAATATACACTTACAAACTTCATTTAACCTCAGCACGATTCCTGAGCTCTGCCCATAGTGGATTCTAAGTAAGTTGACATGAAGGGTGAAATGTCAAAGGTGGTGGGAGGTATTGATCAGCATGTGTTGACACTAAGTTGGAAGAGGGACTATGAAAGAATGAGTGGGGGAATAGGTTGGCATGCAGGATAGGAGGGGTCATGGGCAATGGGTGGAGGGGCATAGGTTGACATGAATAGGGCAAGGATGGGGGGAGGGGTTGTGAGAGGTGGGTGGCTCTAGGGGCCCGGGGTTCAATACCCACCACGGCAGGTTTAACTTGAACTCAACAAAGATATCTGAAATTATAAGTCTAATTGCTTTACTGAATTTTTTCTGAAGAGTCGGATTGAGAGCTGGAACCCCAAGGGTGGCCTTTCACCCAGCATGCCTCTGCACAGTCTAAACTCTTTATGAAAGGGAGGGGGCCATGACTCCTGTTTTTGCCCATCAGCCCCTCTCGCCCCCCCCCCCCCCCCCCCCCCCCCCCCACCCCTCCACCTCCCCCCACCTACCCATCACTCCCCCACCGTTGGAACACAATTCCAAACCTCTGGAGCACTTTCTCCCAGGTAGAGTTTGTGAAGCCAGGAATTGTCCTAACTCTGTTCTCCCTAATTGGGTGTGAAAATCAGATTTACGTCTGAGAAATAGTTCAAAATGTAAAAGGGCTTATCAAGTGTAAATTGGCTAACTCTCACCATTTGAATAGAAGTGACTTAAAAGACAGCAGCTTCTACACATGTCAACTCCAGGAACCTGGGAGTTCAAATGAACCCACCCAGTGAGGCTGACCGTACTGCTATGTTGATGGGATGTCAATAATCCTCCCATTGTTCTTCTATCACATTGGTGTTCATCCATTCTGTGGACAATGGGATACCTAAATACAGTCATCACAAGATGCACAGTAGCTGGAGAGAGGAGTTGAAGCCTTATTACTCCAAAGGGAGCCCAGCTAGGCAGTTTGGGACCAGGGGAGGTGGTGATATTGTAGCTTGTCACTGGAATAGTAATCCAGACACCCAGGGTAATGTTCTGGGATCTGGGGTTCGAATCCCACCATGGCAGACGGTGGAAAATGAATTCAATAAAAATCTGGATTTAAATATCTAAATCACGATGAAGTGATTGTTGTAAAAATCTAACTGGTTCACTAATGTCCTTCAGGGAAGGAAACCCGGGCAACATGTGACTCCAGACCCACAGAAATGACTCTAATATGCCCTGTGTAAAAGTCTAACAAGACACTCAGTTGTTTTAGCACAGGGCTAAAGAGCTGGCTTTTAAAGCAAACCAAGGCAGGCCAGCAGCACGGTTCAGAACAAAGAACAAAGAACAAAGAAACGTACAGCACAGGAACAGGGCCCTCCAAGCCTTCACCGACCATGCTGCCCGTCTAAACTAAAATCTTCTACACATCCGGGGTCCGTACCCTCTATTCTCATCCTATTCATATATTTGTCAAGATGCCCCTGAAACGACACTATGGTCCCAGCTTCCACCACCTCCTCCGGCAGCGAGTTCCAGGCACCCACTACCCTCTGTGTAAAAAACTTGCCTCGTACATCTCTAAATCTTGCCCCTCGCACCTTAAACCTATGCGCCCCAGTAACTGATGCCTCTACCCTGGGAAAAAGCCTCTGACTATCCACTATACCCCTCATAATTTTGTAGACCTCTATCAGGTCGCCTCTCAACCTCCATTGTTCCAGTGAGAACAAACCGAGTTTATTCAACTTCTCCTCATAGCTAATGCCCTCCATACCAGGCAACATCCTGGTAAATCTCTTCTGCACCCTCTCTAAAGCCTCCACATCCTTCTGGTAGTGTGGCAACCAGAATTGAACACTATACTCCAAGTGTGGCCTAATTAAGGTCTATACAGCTGCAACATGACTTGTCAATTTTATACTCAATGCCCCGACCAATGAAGGCAAGCATGCCGTATGCCTTCTTGACTACCTTCTCCACCTGTGTTGCCCCTTTCATTGCCCTGTGGACCTGTACACCTAGATCTCTCTGGCTGTCAATACACTTGAGAGTTCTACCATTCACTGTATATTCCCTACCTGCGTTAGACCTTCCAAAATGCATTACCTCACATTTCTCCAGATTAAACTCCACCTACCATCTCTCCGCCCAAGGCTCCAAATGATCTAAATCCTGCTGTATCCTCTGACAGTCCTCATCGCTATCCACAATTCCACCAACCTTTGTGTCGTCTGCAAACTTACTGGTTAGACCAGTTACATTTTCCTCCAAATCAATTATATAGACTACGAACAGCCAAGGTCCCAGCACCGATCCCTGCGGAACACCACTCGTCACATCCCTCCAATTAGAAAAGCACCCTTCCATCGCTACTCTCTGCCTTCTATGACCTAGCCAGTTCTGTATCCACCTTGCTAGCTCACCCCTGATCCCGTGTGACTTCACCTTTTGTACCATCTGCCATGAGGGACCTTGTCAAAGGCCTTACTGAAGTCCATATAGACAACATCCACTGTCCTACCTGCATCAATTGTCTTTGTGACCTCCTCAAAAAACTCTATCAAGTTAGTGAGGCACAACCTTCCCTTCACAAAACCATGCTGCCTCTCACTAATACGTCCATTTGCTTCCAAACGGGAGTAGATCCTGTCTCGAAGAATTCTCTCCAGTAATTTCCCTACCACTAACGTAAGGCTCACCGGCCTGTAGTTCCCTGGATTATCCTTGCTACCCTTCTTAAACAAAGGAACAACATTGGCTATTCTCCAGTCCTCCGGGACATCACCTGAAGATAGTGAGGATCCAAAGATTTCTGTCAAGGCCTCAGCAATTTCCTCTCTAACCTCCTTCAGTATTCTGGGGTAGATCCCATCGGGCCCTGGGGACTTATCTACCGTAATATTTTTCAAGACGCCCAGCACCTCGTCTTTTTGGATCTCAATGTGACCCAGGCTATCTACACACCCTTCTCCAGACTCAACATCGACAAATTCCTTCTCTTTGGTGAATACTGATGCAAAGTATTCATTGAGTACGTCGCCCATTTCCTCTGGCTACACAAATAGATTCCCTTGCCTGTCTTTCAGTGGGCCCACCCTTTCCCTGGCTACCCTCTTGCTTTTTATGTACTTAAGTGAGTCCCAGTCAATATTGGGGAAGTTGAAGTCTTCCATCACAACAACCCTGTTGCTTTTACTCCTTTCCAAAATCTGTCTACCTATCTGCCCCTCTATCTCCCACTGGCTGTTGGGTGGCCTGTAGTAAACCCCCAACATTGTGACTGCACCGTTCTTATTCCTGATCTCTACCCATATAGCCTCGCTGCCCTCTGAGGTGTCCTCCCGCAGTACAGCTGTGATATTCTCCCTAACCAGTAGCGCAACTCCTCCACCCCTTTTACATCCCCCTCTATCCCACCTGAAACATCTAAATCCTGGAACGTTTAGCTGCCAATCCTGTCCTTCCCTCAGCCAGGTCTCTGTAATGGCAACAACATCATAGTTCCACGTACTAATTCAAGCTCTAAGTTCATCTGCCTTACCTATTATACTTGCATTAAAACATATGAACTTCAATTCCCGTACCAGCCTCCCCAAACAGACGCCGGAATGTGGCGACTCGGGGCTTTTCACAGTAACTTCATTTGAAGCCTACTTGTGACAATAAGCGATTTTCATTTCATTCATTTCATTTCAATCGCTACAAAAACAGGAAATAAAGATATGAAAGCAGACGGACCACCCGACATCGACCTCGGCACCAGAAATTACAACGACAAACTCAACCCTGTCGACCCTGCAATGTCCTCTTGGCTAACATCTGGGGGCTTGTGCCAAAGTTGGGAGAGCTGTCTCACAGACTAGCCAAGCAACAGTTTGACATAGTCACATTCACAGAATTATACCTTACACACAATGGACGCGATTCAGCGGCCTCGACGCACCTGACTTGGTGTCATCACCATTCCTGCTGTTGGAAAGGACATACCCAGCAGTCAGTCAGGAGGGAGTTCCCCTGGGAGTCCGCAACATCAACTCTGAACCCCATGAAGTCTCATGGCTTCAGGTTAAACATAGGCAAAGGAAACCTCTTGCTGATTACCACGTACCGTCAGCTGATGAATCGGTGCATCTCTATTTTGAACACCATTTGGAGGAAGTACTGAGGTTGTAACAAGCACCTTTTCTTTCCTTCTGGATTGGACCCAACATTGTGGAAAGTGAGCGGAATTGAACATTTCAGTGACCTGGTGGGGAGGTTTGCCAGTTTTAGAGAGCTGGAGGACAGATTTACGCTTCCCAGCTCTCTGCTTTTTCATTATTTTCAAGTTTGTGGTTTCTCCCGGACAGTTTTCCCTCCCTTTCCGCTGGCTCCAACCTCCTCCTTGCTGAATAATTTGTTATCCTTGGCTCGGCCTGGCAAGGGGTCTATCTCAGACATATATGACCATGTTCACTCGTCTAATCCCTGCGCACTGAGGGCGAAGTGGGAACATGAGCTGCCAATATTTATTCGTGATGTTTGGAGGGAGGCTCTTTACAGAGTTAACCCCACGTCCTCATGTGCCCGGTTAAACCTAATTCAGTTCAAGGTGTGACACAGGGCGCACTCTGGGATAGAAGCAGATGTTGTGGCCTTTGCCTCACTGACAGTCCAGAGGCAGACACTGCTTGTTTCCATTTCTCTGGTTCCATACTGGCCGGCTCTATTTATGCAGGGTGTTTGCTAATGATTTCTCCGCCTCCCTCATTGGGGAAGCTCAATCTAAAGCGTCAATTGGGTTTTTTTGTTTGTAGTTTTTGCATTCTTGTGTTTTAATTGGTTGTTTGTTATTGTATTAACCTTTAATAAACGTACTTAAAAAAAATCAATGATGTTGCCTTCTGAAGTGGTGATATTTGGTGATGCCTGCACAATGTTCAGCACCATTCGCGACTCCTCAGACACTGAAGCAGTCCATGTCCAAATGCAGCAAGACCTGGACAATATCCAGGCTTGGCCTGATAAGTGGCAAGTTACATTCGCGCCACATAAGTGCCACACAATGGCCATCTCCAACAAGATGGGACCTAACCACTACCCATGGCATTCAATACCATTAATATCGCTGAATCCCCCACTATCAACATCCTGGCGTTTAACATTGACCAGAAACTGACCTGGACTAGCCACATTAATGCTGTGGCTACAAGAGCAGGCCAAAGGCTAGGAATCCTCTGGTGAGTAATGATGTGTTGGGCAGGCTGGGTCTATGTGGACTGCGCTTGATGCAGTGTAGCGAGAGACAGACTTCCAACACTTGATGAGATGCAACACGATTTTATTGAACATCTAACTATATTACATGCTTAACTGTGGGTTGACACTATGCTGACTTGACTGGAGACCTGATGCTAGCCTGACCAGACTTACTGACTACCGCACGGTGTTTGCATTGGCTAATGCTCACGAGCTCTGACTGTCTCAGAGGCTGGATCCCAAGGCAGTGGGAAAACTGGTGCCCTCTGGCTTTATAGCGGTCGTGTCCTGTCTGGTGATTGGCTGCTGTGTTCTGTGTGCTTACTGGTCATCCTGTGTGTCAATCACTGCCTGTCTGCACTCCATCATATACATGGATGTATATTATAACAAGTAACTCACCTCCTGACTCCCCAAAGCCTGTCGACCAACTCCCTGGGCAAAAGTCAGGAGTGTGATAGAATACTCTTCACTTGCCTGGATGAGTTCAGCTCCAATAACACCCCAGAAGCTCGACACTATCTATTGTGTATTCATGGTTGTTCCAGTCACCCGAGGCCGGAATTGAGCCCGGGTCCCTAGCGCTGTAAGGCAGCAGTGCTCGCCACCATGCTGCCATTATTCTATCTAATTGTATGTAATTCCATATAAAAGCTTTTCGGTACTATCCCACCCCCACATACCCCCACTCCAAAGTAACTTCTCCAGTGTACTAAGGCCCATTTTTGTCTTGGCAATAAACCTTGGAACGTTGTTCTACTTTAAAGCCACGATAAATTTAAATGGTTGTTGTTATGGCGATTCATAAAACTCGAGTACCAAAGGAAAGTCACATCGTTGGGGGACCCTCTCTTTCCCAATGAGACGTTGGTGTTCGGCTGGTTGTAATGGGCGTTAAGGACCGCTCAGTCCCAATTGACCAGTTCTCCCTGGCCAATGTGGCTGACTCAACCAGCCTCCTCGAAACACAGGAGAGCTGCCAAGTTTGTGTCCAATCACCAAACTCCCAACTGTTGTGTGAAACACTTTCAGATCCTTTGGATCAGCAAGGCGCCACATAAATGCAAGCATTCTCTTTAAAACTATGTCAAAAGTTGCTTTGAAACAACGCTAACCAGAGTTGGTCACGGGGTAGCGATCAATCAGATTGGCAGAGGGTGCGGAAGGAGGTTGTGAATGAGGCCGTGTAGTGCCAGAGGGAACATACCTTTGAAAGACAGCGAACGCCAGGGTTTCTCCTGCTTGAACACGTTACTCACATTTTTTTGGTCTGTCTTCAGAGATTAAATAAATTCTGTAGCATCCATGACAGAGCTTTGGACAAGTATGATACATGGGCTGAGCAATTTCTTTGTAATTCCAATGTTCTCTTATGAGCTGTCAATTAAGAGGATGCAACATCAGCCAACAGTCAATGGGGATATTAAGGACACGGATAGAGATTTAGCAGTCTGTGCAGCCAACATCAGCTGCTCTTCCTCAGATACTGCGCATTCTCTGGTTTCAAGTTCAACTTGCGTCAGCTCAAACATGAAATATTTGTACTGAAGCCAGCTCACTCATCCAGAATTGGTTATAGTTAAGTTATTTTTACTTTTCTTCCTAGTTCTCAGCAAGATTCTGAAAAGAAACAACAGCCTGTGAAACATTTCGATATCGAGGTGATTAATGAGGGCCAGGTCTGATTAGCAAGATCTGGGTATTCCTTTAATTATTTTTCTGCTGAAAATTTCTTTCGTGCCTTTGTTACCTCTGGAATCAACTATTCTGATGCAGTCCTGGCTACTGTCCCACACCTAAGTTCTGTTAACTCAAGGTCATCCACAGTTCTGTTGCTCATGTCTTAACTCGCAGTAAGTTCCATTCCCACATCACCCCTGTGCTCACTGACCTGCGCTGGAGCCCGGTCAAGCAACATTTTCACTTTTAAATTCTCATCCGTGTTTTTTCAATTCTCTCCATGGCCTTGCCCCTCCCTATCTCTGCAATCTCTTCCAGCCCGACAAACCTCCCAGCAATCTGTGTTTCTCTACTTCTGGCCTCATCTAGCATTCCCAAGTATCATTGTTCCAGCATTGGTGGCCACGCCTTATTGTCCAGGTGCCAAACTCTCGGATTTCCTCTGACACCTCTCTCTCTCTCTCTCCATCAGCAGCACGGCCGCACAGTGGTTAGCACACAGCGCCAGGGACACGGGTTCCATTCCCGGCTTGGGTCGCTGTCTGTGCGGAGTCTGCACGTTCTCCCAGTGTCTGCGTGGGTTTCCTCCGGGTGCTCCGGTTTCCTCCCACAAGTCCCGAAAGACGCGCTGTTAGGTGAATTCTGAATTCTCCCGCTGTGTACCCGAACAGCTGCCAGAGTGTGGCGACTAGGGGATTTTCACAGTAACTTCATTGCAGTGTTAATGTAAGCCGACTTGTGACACTAATAAAGATTATTATTATTTTCCTCCTTTAAGATATTTCTTAAAACCCATCTCTCGCGTTTTTGATCACCTGACCGAATATCTCCTTCTGTCGCTCAATGGCGGACTTTGTTTCATGATGCTCAAGTGGGGTGTTTCATTATGTAGAAGGTGCTACATAAATACAAGTTCTTGTTGCTAACTTTTCCAACTCAAGGTCCAGCTTTACCGGCACATATTTCATTTTGAAATGTAAATCACTCTGAATCACTTCAATTACATGCTTAAGCCCGCAAGCGATTCACGTTCATTTCGGCACAATGTCAAACGTTAGTATTCCCAATAATGTCAATTGGAAGACAATAAAATGTTTTTGTAAATGTGCACACATGTGTTGGGTCGGAGTAAGAGCCACAGGATACACAGCTTTGTGAATAGCTTTGCCTCATTCAGAACCTTTACCCAGCCGTTGAAGAATCAACATGGAGAGTGAGTCAGTCATTTTAAAACGTGGAGATGCACCCGTGGGTAGCAAGGCATTGAAAACCAAGCATTGAATGAAGCAATATGAGGCACTGCAGCATGCACTTTGAGATCTCAAAAGAACTGGACACTGGAATTAAGGCTACAGCTGCCGCACTGAGTAAGTGCTACATTGGCAGAGCTCCCTCCCTTTTGGATGGAACATGTCTATTCGGGAGACTTTAAAAGATCCTGTAGCCCTTGTGAAAAAGAGAGTTGTTCTTCCCATGTCCTGGGCAGTATTCTCCCATCAGCCACCACCAAACAGTCATTCATCTGCCCTGTCATGTGAACGGCCTTGTCATGACTTGTCATGTTTGCCTTGACAATATTAGCTACGCAGCCGAAGCAATTAATTGGATGAGAAGTCCTTCTACTTTTCCTGTGGATGTCATAGGTGCTATATGTAAGGGTAAAGTCGCCAATGTGGTTGGCTCTTTAAATGCCACTCAGTTTGAGGGCATTAAGGATGGGCAACAACTGCCAGCCTCGCCCGCGATGCCCACATCCCGTGAAAAAATAGAAAATAAGCTCTTACTTCTGGGTTCAAGACGCAGTCCAGGACTCGAATACACAAATCACAGGTGATGCTTGAATGCAGCACTGAGGCAGAGCTATGCTGTCGGAGGTGCTGTCTTTTGCATGGGAGGTTAAATCGAGGCCCTGTCTAACCTCCCAAGTGGATGTAAACAATCCCCTGACACTTTTCCAAAGAAGGGAAGTTGCGTTATCCCAGTGGCTTGACCAATACTTAGCCCCCAATCAACATCACTAAAAACAAACATGCGGTCTGCCCATTATCCCAAAGCTGCCAGCGGGACCTTGCTGTACGCAATTCGGCTGTGACAGCTCCTGCACGGCCACATTGACTGCGCTTCACAGCTGCCTCACCGCCTGTAAAGCACTTTCAAACATTTAGTGATTGTGAAACAAATTTCTCTGAATGCTGGAAATGTAAAACTGAAAACAGAAAATGCTGGAAAGCCTCAGCAGGTCTGGCAGCATCTTTTGAGAAGGGAACAGACTTAACATTTCGAGTTCAATATGATTCAGAACTGACAGGGGGTGTAAACGGTTTTGGGGGGCTGGGTAATAACCCCAGCTTGGATCATGCTTGTGGACTGAGTGTAGGTTTCCCAGCTTTTCAACCTGTTCCTGCCCCACTGAACTTATTTCTTCCTATCTTCACTATTTTTCCCTCCCCACCAGCATTCGTGATACTTCTGATGCCCTAAATCACTTCAAGGATTTCCAGCATCTTGGCTCAAGCCGCCTCCTCTTCACTATGGACATTCAGGATGGTGGGAGCACTCTCAAGTTCTTACTTGAACAGAGGCTGTGGTGATTGCCCCTTAAAGGCCAACACAGCAGAGTATGGGTCACATGGCCCGTGCTGCCAATCAGGACTCAGATTGTGGAATCACCCATGGTGAGAGAGGCTCCGAGTCAGATACATTTTGGGAGCTAACGACAGCCATCAGGCTGCTGTACAATTCTTATTAATACATACATTTTATATTCATGAAGAAAGTCTGTGAAAATGCATCTTCATATCTGGCAGCAAGGATGAATTATCCTGGGACAGCCTCTGGCCCGATACCTGTGAGTGTCCATTTTAATTGAAGCATGAACAAAAAGTACTCACCAGAATGCCTCTTTTGGCCAAGTAGACCCACTTGACTCCTCCATGGTGTGGACACAATACATTGAGCACCTTGGATATTATTTACAAACAAAAAATAAATCGGGGAGGGGAGGCAAAACACAAAACAAGTGTTTGCGGAACTCAAACATTATTCGCAATCTTACAACCCCAAGCACGCCTGACGCCGAATCATTTAGTGGGCTCAAAGATTTAGTGAAGGTTCAATTGCAACCTCAACCAGCAGTAATACTCCAGAGATTCAAATTTAATTCGAGGGTGGAAGCACCAAGAGAATTGATCACGACGTACGTTGCTAAACTACAGTAATTATCAGAGTATTGTGATTTTGGAGCTGCCCCAAATGACATGTTATGGGATCGGTTAGTCTGCGGTGTGAACAACGCTGTTATTCAATGCAGATTGCTTGCAGAGGTTGACATAAATTTCAAACTAGCAATGGAGATAGCGCTGGCCATGGCAAGTGCTACAAAACGTTCACAAGGACTGAAGAGCACTCAAAATGGTGCCGTTCACCAGTTAAGGCAGGAACCTGCAGCCAGCTGTGCCACCAAAACCACTGAAGCTGCCATGAAGTGGGAAACAATTTTAGCCACCAGCAAAACAGAAAGGTACAGAATCAGTCAGTGATGCCGAAAGGGGAATGCTACCAATGTGGAGGTAACCACACTTCTGAATCATGCCGGTTTAAGGAGCCTAAGTGATTTTATTGTCACAAAAGAGGCCATTCGAACGTCTCCCTGCAAACTTGCCGGACTCCCCTTTTCGTTACCATAGGAATGGGCAGCATTTGTAGTCCCCGTATCGAAGCCGCACAATATCATCCGTAATTGCGGTGATTACAAGCAAACAGTTAATCAAGCCGCCAGGCTGGATAAATATCCGATCCTGAGAATTGAAGACCTGTATGCATAAGCTGGCAGGAGATCAATCTTACTGGATATAAGCCACAGGTACCAGCAACTCGAATTAGATGATGCTTCCCGGGGGTATATGATGATAAACACACACAAAGGCCCATTCCAATACATGCGCCTGCCTTTGGGTATGTCTTAGGCATGTACAATATTCCAAAGAACAATGGAGAGTCTGCCTCCATTCAGTTATGAAAAAGAGTCAGATTTGACTTCAAACACGAGCGCAATTAAATGCACGTCTCTATCATAGAATTTACGGTGTGGAAGGAGGGCATTCGGCCCATTGAGTCTGCACCGGCCCTCGGAAAGAGCACCCGACCTAAGCCCACGTCTCCACCCTATCCCCGTAAGCCAGTAACCCCAGTTAACCTTTTTGATCCTAAGGGGCAATCTAGCATGGCCAATCCACCTAACCTGCTCAACTCTGGACTGTGGGAGGAAACCGCAGCAGCACCCGGAGGAAACCCACGCACACACGGGGGCAGAGTGCAGACTCCACAGAGACAGTCAGCTGAGGCCAGAATTGAACCCAAGACCCTGGAGCATATGAGGCAGCAGTGGTAACCACTGTGCCACCGTGCCGCCAATATCTTCCCTTTCTGCATCCTTCAGTTCCATCCGCACGGATCTCTGAAGTGAGAAGCAAACACAAAGGCAGCCAGCCAGATTTACTGAGTCTAAAGGCCAGGCAGACCTGACGGCAATTGTTCCCATTCAGTGACAATTGCGAATTGCTTCAACCTGCACGAGGCCCACTGCAATGGGCAGGGATGGGCCTCGCACCCCAGTAACCCCAGAATAAAAGCAGCCAGAGTGAGCAAACTAGGAAAGGGCCTTTCAGCACACCCATGATTTTGTTTAGTGTTAACTTCCTTTGCTGGTTTATGTCACATGATTGCTTCCAGATGGGATTCCTGCTGCTATTCTGCATCTTGGTATGCTATTCAATTACCCAGGCCTTGGTGCACTTAAAGCTGATAAATAATATTAATATGTCACCAATACCTTATATTCAAATGGGAGGACTGGGGCATGATTGCGAAAGGTAACCAGGCTAAAGGAAAGAATGTCAAGTATGTTTATGAACTTGATATGCCGTTACCTGATATGCAAAACAGTTGACCCACTGTGCCAGCTGGTATGCTGAGAAAAGAGAGGTGCAGCCATACATTCCAACATAACATAGTTACTGTTGTCAGCAACATACTTAACTGCACTTCGACATCATGTTCTGTTTAAAACTATAACATTCTGCCGGACTGGAGTTTGGAAATTTAAGGAAAGCTGCTCAATCCTTACCTGAGTTAGAAGAAAGTACGTTGCCGGGGGGGACAATGATTTCACCCGCTAGGTCCAGGCCGGTTATTCCCGCACTGCAGACGTTGGCCTGAACGTTCATCCTGCAGGTGGGAGCAGGAGTCGGAGAAACTCCGAGCTCATCCCACCCTCTCCCGGAGAAGGAATGCTCAGAGGCAGGAGCTTCATTGCACAGGCCTGGACCGGCCTGGAGTTGGGCCAGCGAACATGGGTGAAAGCTCGGAAACACCCGCACGGAGTTGTCGAGTTCTGGGGCTGTTTAAAACGTCCTGTAGGAATGTTAAAATAAAAACACCGAGCCACTCCAGCCCTTGTCTCTCACAACCCCCCCCCACACATTCTCCAGATCCCATCCATGTGGCTCATGCCCTACACTCACTTCCTATGGCCCACTCATTCCCTATATGCCAAGCGATGGTATTCCACCCCCCCCCCACCGCCCCTCATACTCTCTATGCCAACTTGGGCACTTGCTTGCCATTGACCCAGTATAGAACCAACAGACCCTATAGTGACAGTTGGATGTGTAAAAGAGGCTTTAAAAAACCTCATTCATTGATTACTTTCCACTACGTTAAAAACGTTATTTCACTACAAGGCAATTGACGTGTCAATCATCCAAACCCTTTAAACTTTCAAAAACTGAAATCGCAAACCCGTGATGACACTTAATCTGTGTAAATAAACTTTGTGAAATTGACAGCAGAGATCAGAGAGCTCGTGCTTGCAATCAAACAATATTTTCCCTGGAGTTCAGAATAGTGAATACCTGGGCTCTCAGCAAAGTCTCATTATGTATGCTTGATTGACAGCTCTGGCGGAAATCCTGGATCTGGAATTCGTCTGCCATTTTTAAAGGGCTTCCATGTCATGCTGACCAGGTGAAAATTCCGCCCTTTACCTGAGTCAGTTTGATCCTGTACTTACCGGTGCATTTTCAGCAGAGGCAGTGAATAACAGGAGCAATTCCCAACCCCTCCCCTCTCTCCATCAAGAGGCTGGGTCTGATTCAATATTTACCCTGCTGAATCTCCCAATTATGCCTTAGTTTCATTGGCATAGTCAAGTCACTCTGGACTTGACTATGCAAATGCATTCCTGGCTGGTCTCTAACATTCTACCTCTGTAAACCTCAAGACAGCCAGGTGCTTTCCTGATATCCCCACTCACATGTTTCATTCCCCTATCGCCCCTGTGCTAATGTATTTGGCTCCAGTCAAACATCATCATGACTCTGGTTTTAGTCACAGTGCTCCTTCCACCCTCCTCACTGGAGGTACTTAGCTGAGGACATACCTTGGAATCAAATCTAGTGTCAGCTGTCAGCAGCACTCCGTTGGTGGCACTCAAACCTTTACATTAGAAGGTTGTGGTTTCAACTCAGACATCAGCAGAAAAAATCCAGGTCTCCAGTGCAGCACAGTGACGTCCATGAATACCAGCTTGAGATGGAGGAAGGAATCGGTCTCCCCCGGCACAGCGGGGAACCGTACATCAGGAGCGGCACAGGACTAAGGCAGAAAGCTTGTTACGCTGACCTCGAAGTATCTTGTGAACTGAAGACCACCTTGTGCACAACGCTCTTTATCAATCAGGCCATAGACTGGCCTAATTTCCTGCTGGCGTGATGCGAGATTGAAAGGCCTGATGGGATGCTGGTGAGCAGCTGTTTTAATGAACATTCATGAGATGCAAATGGTGTTCACGCCACTGGCCAACGGGATGACTGACCCGCTATTAACCCACCAGCCAGCAGGAAGACTGACCCGCTATTAACCTGCCAGCTGGAAGACTGACCCGCTATTAACCCACCAGCCAGCGGGAAGACTAACCCGCTATCAACCCACCAGCTGGAAGACTGACCCGCTATTAACCCACCAGCTGGAAGACTGACCCGCTATTAACCCACCAGCCAGCAGGAAGACTGACCCGCTATTAACCTGCCAGCTGGAAGACTGACCCGCTATTAACCCACCGGCCAGCAGGAAGACTGACCCGCTATTAACCCACCAGCCAGCAGGAAGACTGACCCGCTATTAACCCACCAGCCAGCAGGAAGACTGACCCGCTATTAACCCACCAGCCAGCAGGAAGACTGACCCGCTATTAACCCATACGCCAGTGGGAAAGCTAACCCTCTATTAAACCCCCATTGTTAAATTGCAGCGTAATTTTACATGTGGGGGTTTCCGACATTTTGGCTCCCGTCAGATTCTCCGCTCATTCCCGCCACCGAACCCGACACGGGCGGGATGGACGAATTCTGCCCTACATCCTCTTCGTCTTGATTCCCCTGCCAGTAAAAATCATTTCCTTGCATCTTAACAACTTGTATTTAATGGTCTTAGAATTTCTAAATTAAAGCCTGGTGCAGACATTAACTGAATGAGAAGTTTATCATTTGCTAATTGATACAATTCTCATGGAAAATTATACTCATCAAAAAAGAAAGTTAACTGGAATGTGGTAACATTGACCAACACTCTTGGCGTCAGCTAGGCTCAGTTGATCACGTTGTCCCCTTCTAATCAGAAGGTTGGACCCGGCTCCCACCCTATGGCTTGAAGGCAGAATGTGAACTGGTGTCCCAGCGTAGCACTGGGGAGATGCTGCATTGTCAGAGGTCTGTTCAAAGGAGCTACCACTGTCCTCTATGCTCTCCTTGCTCCTGGGCAGGGTGGGCACATATCAGCCTCTTTACGTCATTACACGGCTGGGCAAAAAGATGTAAAGGGTGGAACACGTGAATGAATCAGACACGCAGGACAAAATAAATGAGAGGGGATGTTGAAAGGTGCCCTGGTCTGGTTATTTTAGTAAAAGGTCCAATAGTACTAATTGGAAGAAAGCACTGAGTTTCCCTGATGCGCTGATTGATGCTGCTTCTTCCAACAAAAAGAGACATTTACCATTTTTGCTCTTTGGTATCATTGTGGTTCCATGCTTGCATACGCCGCAACAACGATTTGTAGTTCAAAACTGACCGATTTCTGGTCAGGGCTTCAGATGAAATGATGCTCCACTTTCACTCCTGAAGCAGTCACACTGGGCGCGATTCTCCCAAAACGGGAGAAATCGTAAGGCTGGCGTCAAACCCGGGCGGGTTTGACGCCAGCCCCCCCCTTCCCGACCGGGAACCGATTCTGGTCCCCGGTCGGGGCTAGCAGCCCGACGCCGTAAGCTCCGGCATCACGGGCTTAACGAATTTCGTTAAGCCCGCTTGCCTGAGCTTGCGCCGGCTGACGCGTCATATGATGTCAGCCGCGCATGCGCGGATTGGGAGACTCCAACCCGCGCATGCGCGGGCCGGGATGCCCCTCAGCCGCCCCGCGAATGGATACTGCGGGGCGGCGGAAGGAGAAATAGTGCGCGGGCATCGGGCCCGCTGCGATCGCGGGCCCATGGCACCCTTGGCACGGCCGTGGTACTGCCGTGCCAATCGGTGCCATGGTTATAAAATGCGAGTGTTTACGGCCGTTTTTACGACCGGCCAGACCAGGTGTGTTTGCCGTTCGTAAAAACAGCCGTAAAGGGCTGGGAACTCGGCCCATCTATCAGCTGTGAATCGCTGCCGGCCGTAAAAAAACGGCGGCAGCGATTCGTGTCGGGAGTTGGGCGGGGGGGGGGGGGGGGGGAGAATAGCGGGAGGGCGGGAAAAATGTCGGGAAGGCCCTCCCGCTATTCTCTGACCCGTCGTGAGGGGCGGAGAATCGCGCCCACTGTGTTTAGTAAGACACACAAGAATCCTCCACCAAAAGACTGTTTGGTGGGTCACTTTATTGGTGCTGAATAATTATAACCCAGTGAAGCTTTGCTGACTGATCAAATTAGAGGCAAAAGAACACTGAGTGAGGATGTCATTGCTGTTAAAACTTTAATGACACGTTCAGCGCTATCTGACAGATGTGCAAGTTCAGACAACAACCCATGCACTTTTAATACTGTTCCATGTAATCCTGTAGCCACTATTTATAAATCAACTCTGGGAACCAGCAATTCTTGATAGGGAGGGTGTAACTAAAAACCATCGCAAATATGGTGCAGAGTGAACAATTTGCATGGGAAAGGCTGAAGTGCCTCCCACCTTCAAACAGTGATGAGGGTGAGATTTTAACTCATTCAAAACCCATCTACTTGCACAGGGTCACAATCGGCCTCCCTGAGCTTCTTATCCAGCTCAAACCATCTTCCTTGCCGAGAAGATTATTATTACAAACCCAGTTACAGCATTGCATCTTTGATGGATTTAAAACATTCCGACCAAAAATAATTAATAAAATAGGCACCTTCTGCTCCTCTCAGGGGCATTCTGGGTTCAAGACCCACTCTTCAAACATCTATGGTGTGGCAACCTGCTTGGCAGCACGGTAGCACAGTGGTTAGCACTGTTGCTTCACAGCAGGGTCCCAGGTTCGATTCCCGGCTTGGGTCACTGTCTGTACGGAGTCTGCACGTTCTCCCCGTGTCTGCGTGGGTTTCCTCCGGGTGCTCCGGTTTCCTCCCACAAGTCCCGAAAGACGTGCTGTTAGGTGAATTGGACATTCTGAATTCTCCCTCTGTGTACCCGAACAGGTGCCGGAATATGGCGACTAGGGGATTTTCACAGTAACTTCATTGCAGTGTTAATGTAAGCCCACTTGTGACAATAATAAAGATTGGTGTTATAACCTGCACAAGACCTATGGGGTCGGAGCAATCAATCTCCCCGTAGGTTTCGCTGAATACAATCTCCCCCACTGTAGGGGCGCGGAACCCTAAATCATTCCAGAGTTACGTTCTGTATAAAGTCTGCCAGATATGGTATTGACAGTTCACACCTGGTTGGGGTCTGATTTATTGTAAATACTGGGGTGTGTTAATAAATCAAGTTTACTTCAATCTACTTGGTCCAAGTTCATTTGCGGCTGACAAAACTGGCGGCGAGGGTACAACTGATTGCTATCGAGGCTGCTATACTGCCAGGTGAACCACTTCCCTTACTCTGCTACACCAATGTTGGACTTTTCTTTGAAAATGCCTCTGCTTAGAAGATTAGACGTGTTTGACACAAGCTTGGAGGTTTGGGCACAATACGCAGATCGCACGCGTTACTTTTTCTGGGCAAACGGTATCACAGAGAATGAGCGTCAGACAGTAATTTTGATAACTGCTTCTGGAGCACATACCTACCGTGAGATACAAAGTCTCCCATATCCTCAGCTCCCGACGCTAACACTTTTCAACAGTTTGGAAAACTGGTGGGACAACACTTTGACCCAACACCATCCGTAACTGTGCCGAGATACCGTTTTGACAAAGTACTGGGAAAATACCCTGAGGTTTATCAGCCCGACTGGGGAAAATAAAACGGGCCATGGCACAGATTCAGGTGGACTTGGGACCACCAGAGAGATATTTCAGACCTTGCAGGGTTCCATAAGCTTTGTTGGCAAAAGTTGAGACAAACTTGTCAGGCTCAAATGACTTGGGGTTGTCAAGCCCGTGCGTTTTGCCGATTTGGCAATGCTGGTAGTCCCAGTACTCAAGCCTGATACAACGGTCCAATTATGTGAGGAATATAAGTTGATGGCAACTGCTTGGCCCAAAACTGTAAGAAGCTGCAGAGAGTCGTGAACACAGCCCAGTCCATCATGCGAACGCGCTTCCCATCGATTGACTCTGTCTACACCAGCCACAGCCTTGGGAAAGCGGGTAGCAAAATCAAAGACCCCTCCCACCCGGGCTATTCTCTCTTCCACCCTCTTCCATCAGGCAGGAGATACAAAAGTCTGAGAACACACACTAACAGATTCAAAAAACAGCTTCTTCCCCGCTGTTACCAGGCTCCCAAATGACCCTCTTATGGACTGAGCTGATCTCTTCACATGTCTCCTCTACTGAGTAGTACTACATCCCTTATGCTCACCCGATGTCTGCGTCTATGTATTTACACTGTGCATTTATGTATATCTTATACATGTTTTTTCATGTGTGGAATGATCTGTCTGGACTGTACGCAGAACAATACGTTTCACTGTGTCTGGGTACACGTGACAATAAACCCAAATCCGAATCCAAACAGGGCTTTCTGATTGGATCGTTACCCCATGCCCTGCATTGAGGACCTATTCGCTAAATTGCCCAGTGGACGCTCGTTTACCAAGCTCGACATGAGTGATGTGAATTTGTAATTGCAGTTGGTCCCTGCCTCCTGCAAATACATCACTATCCACAGCATAGCAGCCTGAACGAATACACCAGGCTACACTTTGGAGTGTCGTCAGTCTGTACCATATTCCAGAAGGTGATGGAAAACATCCTGCGGGGGTTGTCGTGGGGTAGTTGCATATCTGGATGACGTGTTGGTCACGTGGGCGACCAAGCAGGAAGGTCTGGGCAATTTGGATGAAGTGCCTTCGGTTCCCGGAGGCGGACAGTCGTCTGCGGAGAGCAAAGTGTGTTGTTCACACCAGAGAAGTGGTGTATCTGGGCCACAAGTGGGCCGTGAGGGTATACACCCAGTCACAGAGAATGTACGCGTCATTCAGCACGCATCTCACCCTCCAATCGCCACGGAGCTTTGGGCTTTTCTGGGTTTGGTGAACTATCATGGCAATCTCATCCCCAGCCTTGCAACTATGGTGCCCCCCCCCCCCCCGCCCCCGCATCTCCTTTTAAAAACAAAAACTGGGGTGGGCATGGAAACGGCGAAAGGAACACGCTTTCTGGCAAGTAAAGAGGCAGCTGACTTCGTCCGGGTTGCTAACTCATTATGATCCCGCTAATCCCCTCATTGTCACGTGTGACGCGTCACCATCTGGTATTGGTGCCAAATTATCCTGGACGATGGCAGCGAGAGGCCCGTCACTTTCACCTCGCGGACACTGGCTGTAGCCGAGCGCAATAATTTGCACATCGAGAAAGAGGATCTGCCGGTTGTTTTCGCCATGAAGAAATTCCATCAATCTGCATAAGGCCGACATTTCACCATCATCACGCACCACAAGCCACAGCTCGATCTTTTTAAGGAGGAGAAAGCGATTCTGCCCATCGCCTCTGCCAGACGATGTTGGGTGTTGGGTCCTTCTGTTGGCCACCAACGAGTACTCACTTCAGCATTGTCCTGGTGCCCTGCTCATAAATGTGGATGCATTGACTGCCCTCGCCAACGAGCCCTCCTTCTCCTCCCATGGCAGACAAGGTAGCGATCATGCTCAACTTTATGAATTTGTTGCCTGTAGCTGCCTCCCGGATCCGTGAGTGGGCTCAGACAGACCCAGTCCTTTCGAAGGTTTGGCGAAGAGACCTATATAGGGGTCAGCATAGATTTCTTTCCGGAAAAGGGCCAGGACATGAGTTTGGGGGAGCTGCCTAATGGTGGTAGAGGGAATGAATGTTGATGATGAAGGGGTATCAATCAAGCAGGTTGATTTGTCCTGGATGGTGTCGAGCTTCTTGGCTATTATTGGAGCTGCACTCATCCAGGCATGTGGACAGCATTCCATCACAATCCTAATTTGTGTCTTACAGATGGTGGACAGGCTTTGGGAAGTCAGGAGGTGAGGTACCCACACAGAATTCCCAGCCTCTGAGCTGCTCATGTAGCCACAGATGGCTAATCCACATATGGCTGATCCAGTTCAGCTTCTGGTTAATGGTGCAGTGATATCATAGTTGTGTTGTAATTCACCCACTGACCACTGGGAGTCTCACTGGTATATAAGTGAATGTTAAAGTCAGCTGAACTCAGACTTGCTGGTGGAAGCTGAAGAGAAAGGTTGCTCGTGCATGATTTTACTATTATTAGTCTGTTGTTTTGTATATAGTTTACCCACAGTTAATGTTAATAAATCGTTTATAGCTTTAGCTGCAAGTGTTCTTGTAATATAAATCAGGCCATCCAATAAGAACATTACATGGTACCAGAGTTGGATGGCATTAAACACTGAGAAAGCCTGCCACAGAGATTTGAAGATTTTGCAGACTGTAGAATTAACAGCATGGTCGTTGAAGCCACCAAAGAGTCTCAGCTTTCATGGTAATGTAGGAAGCAACTGCCGTGTGTTTGAACAACAATTTAATCTGCTTCTTGCTGCAGTATATTTAGAAAATCAATCAGATTTGCGGAAGGTAGCGATGCTCCTAACAGCGGCAGGGCCCGAAGCAATTGCTGTGTATAATATGTTTAAATTTGCAAACGATGAAGATAGTAAATGTTTTAATGAAGTAATTCGAAGATTAGGTGCCCATTTCAGCCCCAGAAAGAATGAAATTGATGAGCTCTATGTGTTTGTATCACGTTTACAGACAACAGAAGCGTCCGTAGATCATTTCATCGCTGATTCAAAGATTTTTGATGCTAAAACCCATAATTTTTCTGTGGTGGATTCTTCCATGATTCGGGACCAGATTGTGTTTGGTGTGAATGAAAATGAGCTGAGGGAACGGTTGCTGAGGGAATGTGAGCTGCCCTTTGAACAAACAGTAAAGATCTGTCAGGCTCACAAGCCAGCAGCTCAGCATTCTAAAATGTTTCTCAGCAATGGCAGCGTCTTCTTGGAGAAGAAAACTCCAAAACTTCTGAAAAAAGGTGGGAAAGGTCCTGCCGCTCCTCGCACACCAACACACAGGTTAAAGATCAGGAGAAAGTATTTCTGTGTAAAAGATGGTCTCAAAGGCACAAATTAAGGCAGCGTCCAGCATTTGGCAAGTTTTGTTCCAGATGCAAAGGAAAAAAATCACTTTGCTCAGAACTGTCACTCTAAGCTCAACCCCAGATCAGTCAGCACAGTGGAAGGCACAGTCTCCAGTGACGAAACATCATTGTTTGTTGAAGTAATAACACAGAAGAATAACTTCTTGGAGACATCAAAAACATTTCTCCAGTACTTAAAGAAATGCACTCCATTTAAAATAAATGAGGTTGATGAGGACAAGTGGCTGCTACCCCTTGAAGTGAACAGACAGTGGTCCGATTGAAGTTAGACACTGGTGCCAAAGCCAATGTAATCAGCGTGACCGATTTAAAAAATCTAAAAATTCAGTCGATGAGAAGAAATCACAAAATATCTCTGAGATTATAGTGGTTCAAGCATTGAATGTTATGGTGCTTGTGACCTGAGTATGGTGGTGAAGAGCACAGTTTATTCCGCCCCATTCTATATTGTATCCGAGAGCTTGGATTCATTGTTAGGTATCAGTCCTGTGAAGAATTAGGTCTCGTGCAGTTGGTATATAACATCCACATCTGATTAGATCAACACTCCAATGATTCTGAGAACATTATTAGCAAATTCAGCGATGTGTTCACAGGTTTTGGTGCACTACCATTCACCAACAAGATACACCTCGAAGAGGGTGCAAAACCTGTGATACATGCACCAAGAACAGAACCTGCACCTCTTCGGGAGAGCCTCAAAAAGGAGCCAGACAGAATGGCAAAATTAAAAGTAAGCAGAAAGATGGAAGGACCTACCGACTGCGTAAACTCCATGGTTTGTGGAAAGAAAAACAATGGCAATATTTGCATATGCATGAATCCTAAAGGTCTTAACAGGAGAGCATTTCCAAATACCAAAGCGGAAGGAAATCACATCTGAGATGGCTGGCGCACAATTCTTTATGAAACTTGACTCATCTCAGGGTTTCTGGCATCTAAAGCTAGAGCAACAAGTACAACATACTGCATTTTCAATCCGCCATTTGAACGGTACTGCTTTCTGAGAATGCCGTTTGGCATAATTTTGGCATCAGAAATTTTTCACCGTGCCATGGAACACATAATCGAAGACACAAAGATATACGTGTGTACTTGGATGATACTTGGAAGGGGCAGCACAGTAGCATTGTGGGTAGCACAAGCGCTTCACAGCTCCAGGGTCCCAGGTTCGATTCCGGCTTGGGTCACTGTCTGTGCG
Organism: Scyliorhinus canicula; assembly: GCF_902713615.1. Classification (NCBI taxonomy): domain Eukaryota; kingdom Metazoa; phylum Chordata; class Chondrichthyes; order Carcharhiniformes; family Scyliorhinidae; genus Scyliorhinus; species Scyliorhinus canicula. The sequence continues at coordinate 193,859,064 of NC_052154.1, read as the reverse complement.
GAGTCTGCACGTCCTCCCCGTGTGTGTGCGTGGGTTTCCTCCGGGTGCTCTGGTTTCCTCCCACAGTCCAAAGATGTTCAGGTTAGGTGGATTGGTCATCATAAATTGCCCTCAGTGTCCAAAATTGCCCTTAGTGTTAGGTGGGGTTATGGGGATAGGGGGAGGTGTTAACCTTGGGTAGGGTGCTCTTTCCAAGAGCCGTTGCAGACTCGATGGGCCGAATGGCCTCCTTCTGCACTGTAAATTCTCTGTAAATATCATCATTTGGGGCTCAACCATAGAAGAGCACAATGCGAGGTTGCTTAAAGTTCTAACGAGCGTCAGGCGAAATGGGCTGAAGCTCAACAAGCAAAAGCTCCAATTTGGAGTAACTGAGGTCACATTCCTAGGTACTAAAGAAGGTGGCCATGGAATAATAGATGTATTGGTTGTCAACTTCCAAAGTTCAGTAGATTTCGGACAGTCCTCACAGATTGGAGAATGGCAAATATTTTAATTTTGCTCTTTCCAATTAAGGGGCCGTTTAGCATGGCCAATCCACCTACCCTGTACACCTTTGGGGGTGTGGGGGGTGGGACCATGCACACAGGGGGAGAATGTGCAAACTCCACACTGACAGTGGCCTGGACTTGGGATCAAAAGCGGGCCGTCGGCGTGGTGAGAGAGTGGACAATATAGCACCACAGGAAGTAGGGATAAAACAAGTTAGTCTAACATCAGTGGAAGGGGAAATGCTAATGTCTATTATAAAGGATGTGATAACAGGAGACTTAGAAAATATCAATCAGATTAGACAACGTCTGAGGCCAAAACATTGTATATTTTCAAGAAGCAGTTAGATACAGCACTAAGGGTGAAGGGGATCAAAGGCTATGGGGGGAAAGCGGGATTAGGCTATTGAGTTGGATGATCAGCCATGATCAGAACAAATGGCGGAGCAGGCTGGAAGGGCTGAATGGCCTCTTCCTGCTCCTATTTTCTCTGTTTTATGAAATTATGAAAGGGAAATCATTTTTTTTGAGGATGTAACTCGCAAGATAGATAAGAACCAGTGGATGTGATCGATTTGGATTTTCAGAAAGCTTTTGATAAAGTCCCACATTATTTCGCAAAAGTTGCCCAATAATAGAATCATTCCTAATGTTGGACGCTGTGCTCTGGTTTTGCAAGCACGGGCTGGTTGGGTACGATCTGTACCTTGCCCTTTGCGAATAGCGGCTGGGACATGCTGTTTCAGCCTGCCAAGCCAAAGAGACATTCTGCCTATTACACAAATGACTCATGTGGCATGTAATTTCAGTGCCAATGTGATGCTGGGTGTGGAGACTGTACGTCCCAAAGACTGGCAGATCATATTAAGCAGCATGTTCCTTTGTACATGAAGATTTCCCAATCTGTCACCACTTACATATTACTCTGCCATTCAGGTTTTCCTACTGAAGACAATAACTTCACACTTATTCACGTTATACTGCATCTGCCATATATTTGCCCACTCACTCAACTTTCTGAACCACGGGCAGCACGGTGGCGCAGTGGGTTAGCCCTGCACCCTCACGGTGCCGAGGTCCCAGGTTCGATCCCGGCTCTGGGTCACTGTCCATGTGGAGTTTGCACATTCTCCCCGTGTCTGCGTGGGTTTCACCCCCACAACCCAAAGATGTGCAGGGTAGGTGGATTGGCCATGCTAAATTGCCCCTTAATTGGAAAAAATGAATTGGATACTCTAAAAAATGTTTAAAAAAAGAATTATGTAGACAAACAATTTCAGATTGTCAGTTGGGCTCAAAGTGTGGTGAATTTGTGTGCACCTGAAGCTACATGTATTACTACACATAGAACATAGAACATAGAACATAACAGCGCAGTACAGGCCCTTCAGCTCTCGATGTTACGCCGACCTGTGAAACCACTCTAAAGCCCATCTACACTATTCCCTTATCATCCATATGTTTACCCAATGACCATTTAAATGCCCTTAATGTTAACGAGTCCACTACTGTTGCAGGCATGGCATTCCACCCCCTTACTACTCTCTGAGTAAAGAACCTACCTCTGACATCTGCCCTGTATCTATCTCCCCTCAATTTAAATCTATGTCCCCTCGTGCTAGCCATCACCATCCGAGGAAAAAGGCTCTCACTGTCCACCCTATCTAATCCTCTGATCATCTTGTTTGTCTCAATTAAGTCACCTCTTAACCTTCTTCTCTCTAACGAAAACAGCCTTAAGTTCCTCAGCCTTTCCTTATAAGATCTTCCCTCCATACCAGGCAACATCCTTGTAAATCTCCTCTGAACCCTTTCCAATGCTTCCACATCCTTCCTATAATGTGGCGACCAGAACTGCAGCAATACTCCAAATGCGGCCGCGCCAGAATTTTGTACAACTGCAACATGACCTCATGGCTCCGAAACTCAATTCCTCTACCAATAAAAGCTAACACATGGTACGCCTTCTTAACAACCCTATCAACCTGGGTGGCAACTTTCAGGGATCTATGTACATGGACAGCGATATCTCTCTCTCATCCACACTACCAAGAATCTTACCATTAGCCCAGTACTCTGTCTTCCTGTTACTCCTTCCAAAATGAATCACCTCACACTTTTCTGCATTAAACTCCAATTGCCACTTCTCAGCCCAGCTCTGCAGCTTATCGATGTCCCTCTGTGATCCTGCAACATCTTTCCGCACTGTCCACAACTCTACCGACTTTAGTGTCATCTGAAAATTTACTCACCCATCCTTCTACGCCCTCCTCCAGGTCATTTATAAAAATGACAAACAGCAGTGGCCCCAAAACAGATCCTTGTGGTACACACTGATGGAACCATCAATTCACCAGACATGTTTTTTCCGATGTGAATCTAGGCTTTAATCGACTTACTTCAGAGCCAGCCTGTTACCTGTCGATGAACTCGTAGTGACCCAGGCTGAGTCTGGACACGGATACTTATACAGCTACACTAGGGGGAGGAGTCATGAGCGCTACTCCCCCTAGTGGTAGGATGGTGCTACTGCGCTTACAATAACAGTGTGAATTAGTATATATACATTCATATATTACATTCACCACACACACTAGTAACTGAACTCCAGGCTGAACATTTCCCATCTAACACCACCCTCTGTCTTCTTCCAGCTAGCCAATTTCTGATCCAAATTGCGAAATCACCCTGAATCACATGCATCCGTATTTTCTGCAATAGCGTACCGTGGGGAACCTTTACTGAAATCCATATACACCACATCAACTGCTTTATCCTAGTCCACCTGTTTGGTCACCTTCTCCAAGAACTCAATAAGATTTGTGAGGCACGACCTACCCTTCACAAAACCATGTTGACTTTCCCTAATCAAATTATTTCTTTCTAGATGATTATAAATCCTATCTCTTATAAACCTTTCCAAGACTTTGCCCACAACAGAAGTGAGGCTCACTGGTCTATAGTTACCGGGGTTGTCTCTACTCCCCTTCTTGAACAATGGGACATTTGCTATCCTCCAGTCTTCTGGCACTATTCCTGTAGACAATGACGACATAAAGATCAAAGCTGAAGGCTCAGCAATCTCCTCCCTAGCTTCCCAGAGAATCCTAGGATAAATCCCATCCGGCCCAAGGGATTTAGCTATTTTCACATTTTCCAGAATGCTAACACCTCCTCCTTATGAACCTCAAGCCCTTCTAGTCTAGTAGCCTGTATCTCAGTATTCTCCTCAACAAAATTGTCTTTTTCCTGCGTGAATACTGATGAAAAATATTCATTTAGCACCTCTCCTATCTCCTCGGACTCCACGCTACTGTCCTTCACTGGCCCTACTCTTACCCTAGTCATTCTTTTATACCTGACATACCTATAGAAAGCTTTAGGGTTATCCTTGATCCTACCTGCCAAAGACTTCTCATGTCCCCTCCTGGCTCTTCTTAGCTCTTTCTTTAGGTCCTTCCTAGCTAACTTTTAATTCTCGAGCGCCCTAACTGAACCTTCACGTCTCATCTTTACATAAGCCTCCTTCTTCCTCTTGACAAGTGATTCAACTACTTTAGTAAACCACGGTCCCTCGCTCGACCACTTCCTCCCTGCCTGACAGGTACTTACTTATCAAGGACACGCAGTAGCTGTTCCTTGAACAAGCTCCACATTTCCATTGTGCCCATCCCCTACAGTTTCCTTCCCCATCCTATGCATCCTAAGTCTTGCCTCATCGCATCATAATTGCCTTTCCCCCAGCTATAACTCTTGCCCTGCGGTATATACCTATCCCTTTCCATCGCTAAAGTAAACGTAACTGAATTGTGGTCACTATCACCAAAGTGCTCACCTACCTCCAAATCTAGCACCTGTCCTGGTTCATTACCCAGTACCAAATCTAATGTGGCCTTCCCTCTTGTTTGCCTTTTTACATACTGTGTCACGAAACCCTCCTGCACACATTGGACAAAAACGGACCCATCTAAAGTACTCAATCTATAGCGTTTCCAGTCAATATTTGAAAAGTTAAAGTCCCCCATAACAATTACCCTGTTACTTTCGCTCCTATCCAGAATCATCTTTGCAATCCTTTCCTCTACATCTCTGGAACTTTTCGGAGGCCTATAGAAAACCCCCAACAAGGTGACCTCTCCTTTCCTGTTTCTAACCTCAGCCCATACTACTTCAGTAGACGAGTCCTCATCAAACGTCCTTTCTGCCACCGTAACACTGTCCTTGACAAACAATGCCACCCCTCCCTCACTTTTACCACCTTCCCTGAGCTTACTGAAATATCTAAACCCCAGAACCTGCAACAACCATTCCTGTCCCTGCTCTATCCATGGGCGGGATTCTCCGACCCCACGCAGGGTCGGAGAATTGGCGGGAAGCGGCGTCATTTCCGCTCCCGCAGGTTTCGTAATTCTCCCGCCGGAAAAAAACCGGCGTTGTGCAAATCCCGTCGGCGGCCTGTGAAAACAGCTGGCGCCGGCGGGATTTCATTTTATTTCCACTGACCTGAAATCTCCGGCCCGGATGGGCCGAAGTCCCGCCGACGTGGCCACGGGTCACGTCGGCGCAAATCAGAGTTGATTTAAAACGGCGTCAACCATTGATGATGGTTGACGCCGTTCAGTGTCGGGGGTGGGTTGAGGCATTGGGGGTGGGGGGGGGTGGGTTGCGGCCATCGGGGGAGTGGGTAGCGGCCATCGGGGGGTGGGTTGCAGCATCGGGGGAGTGGGTAGCGGCCATCGGGGGAGTGGGTTGCGGCCATCGGGGGAGTTGGTTGCAGCATCGGGGGAGTGGGTAGCGGCCATCGGGGGAGTGGGTAGCGGCCATCGGGGGAGTGGGTAGCGGCCATCGGGGGGGGGGGGGTGGGTTGCGGCCATCGGGGGGGTGGGTTGCAGCATCGGGGGAGTGGGTTGCGGCCATCGGGGGAGTGGGTTGCAGCATCGGGGGAGTGGGTTGCGGCCATCGGGGGAGTGGGTTGCGGCCATCGGGGGAGTGGGTTGCGGCCATCGGGGGGGTGGGTTGCGGCCATCGGGGGGGGGGGGTGGGTTGCGGACATCGGGGGGGGTGGGTTGCGGCATCGGGGGGGTTTGGGGGCAGCGGCGGGCAGAGAGGGGGGGCGACGGTGCGTTGGCCCCGGGCATCCGTCGCCCCCCCCCTCTGTACGCCGCTGCCCCCTACCCTAACCACCCCCCCCTCACCACCCCTACCTCCCTCCAACGCCCCTACCCCCCTCCCCACCACCCCTACCCCCCTCCAACGCCGCCCCCCATCTCTCGCAACGCCGCAACCCCCCCCCCTCAACGCCGGGTCCCCCCCCCCCCCCTCAACGCCGGGTCCCCCCCCCCTCAACGCCGGGTCCCCCCCCTCAACGCCGGGTCCCCCCCCACCCTCAACGCCGCAACCCACACCCCGTCCCCCTCCCTCTGAAGGCCGGTACCCACACCCCCCCTCTCTCCTCCTCCCCCCCTTCCTTCCTCCATCCCCCCCTTCCTTCCTCCGTTAGTGGGGGGGGGGGGGGTGCGGCGTTAGTGGGGGGTGGGTGCGGCGTTGGAGTGGGGTAGGGGTGGTGAAGGGGGTAGGGGTGGTGAGGGGAGGGGGTTGGGGTAGGGGCAGCGGGGTGCAGAGGAGGGGGGCGACGGATGCCCGGGGCCAACGCACCGTCGCCCCCCCTCTGCACGCAGCTGCCCCTACCCCAACCCCCTCCCTTCACCACTCCTACCCCCTTCACCACCCCTATCCCCCTCCAACGCCGCACCCCCCTCCAACGCCGCACCCCCACACCCCCACTAACGCCGCACCCCCCCACCCCAACTAACAGAGGAAGGAAGGGGGGGGGAGGAGGAGAGAGGGAGGGGGGGAGGAGGAGAGAGGGAGGGGGGGGGAGGAGGAGAGAGGGAGGGGGGAGGAGGAGAGAGGGAGGGGGGGGGGAGGAGGAGAGAG